>NC_042616.1:451641049-451941502 GCF_901001135.1 Rhinatrema bivittatum
ACTCTGGTGCCAGTCAAAAGTTTCATAGAAACTTTGAGAGAAGTTTTTCCATATATAGGGCCCCATTACTGATGTCACCCCATATGTGAGGACTACACCCTGCTGTCCTAGGATAACACCTATTACAAGGTAAGCAATTTTGCTGTTTTGAAGTAGGCAAGCATGATATCAGATCATCCTATGATATCTTTGATACTCCTACCAGAGTATCTGCAGCAGCTGTTTCGGCAAGAAGATGGGCCTGGCTCAAGTCTTCCGACCTTCGCCCTAAGGTGCAAGACAGGGTATCTGACCTACCCTGCGTAGGAGATAACCTATTTGGAGAACAGATTCAACGGACAGTGGCGGAACTTAAGGACCATCATGAGACTCTGACAGCTCTCTCTGATACCTTCTGACTACTCTTCAAAACAGCCCTTCTGAAAGGACTCTAAGAAGTCGTCCTTCCAGCCAAAGAAGTCCTACCCGCCACCAACCAGATCCCGTGCCACGAGACCTTTTCAAAAGGCCCAGTCTCGTCAGACACGGAAACAAAAGCCACAAGCAGCTCCTCAACCAGGTCCTGCTTCAGGTTTTTGACTTCCACCTAGAGAGCAGCAGCCAGCTACCATTGCCTCACATACCAGTGGGAGGCAGACTACCATTTCAACAACATATGGCACTCAATTACCTCAGACCAATGGGTACTGGCTATAATTGCCCAGGGTTACCATCTGATCTTTCTCTCCATGCCACCGGACTCCCCACCTCTGCCGACGTGGAGAACATCCGATCACTCCATCCTTCTGGAACAGGAGGTCTCCCTCCTTCTCCAATCCAAGGCAATAGAACCCATGCCCTACTCTCAGCACGGTCTAGGGTTCTATCCCAGTACTTTCTAATCCCCAAAAAATCGGGAGGCATTCCTCCTATTTTGGTCCTACTGGCCCTCAAGTACCTCCAGCAGGAGAAATTCAAGATGGTAACCTTTAAGCTCGCTTCTTCCTCTCCTACAAAGAGGAGACTGGCTCTGCTCTCTAGTCCTCCAGGATGCATACACTCATATTGAGATAACTCCATCTCATCGCAAATACCTAAGGTTTCTAGTAGGCCCAAAGCACTATCAGTATCGAGTGCTTCCATTCGGCATAGCCTCTGTGCCACAAGTCTTCATGAAATGCCTCGTGGTGGTTGCAGCCTTCCTAAGAACTCAGGGTGTTCACGTCTTCCCATACCTAGACGATTGGTTAGTCAGGGCTCCCACTCAGCAAGCTGCTCTGTTGTCCCTCAGTCTAACCTTACACACTCTAATTTCATTAGGATTTCTCGTTAACTATGACAAATCCTCTTTAGTCCCATCTCAAACCTTATTGTTCATTGGTGCAGACTTGGACACCTTGCAGGCAAAGGCTTTTCTGCCTCTATAATGAGCTCTCACTCTCGTGTCTCATGCACACCAGCTGCAGTCTCAGCACTCCGTGACTGCACGTCACTTTCTCATCCTCTTGGGACACATGGCGTCCTCAGTTCAGGTCACACCAATGGCCCGTTTGGCCATGAGAGTCATGCAGTGGACTCTAAGGTCTCAATGGACTCAAAGCATTCAGCCCCTGTCGACCATTGTTCACGTAATTGGCTCACTCCTTCAGTCTCTAGCCTGGTGGAAAAATCAGAGCAATCTCCACCACGGCTTGCCCTTTCAGGCTCCAGACCCTCAAATAACTCTCACCACCGATGCCTCCAACCTCAGCTGGGGAACCCATGTGGCCAATCTGCAGGCACAAGGATCTTGGTCTCCAGAGGAAGCCAAACACCAAATAAATTTCCTGGAGCTTCGAGCAATAAGATATGCTCTCAGGGCATTTCAGGATCACCTCTCAAATCAAGTTATCCTGATCCAGACGGACAACCAGGTGGCCATGTGGTACTTCAACAAACAGGGAGGCACAGGCTCCTTCCTTCTGTGTCAGGAAGCTGCACAGATATTGGGTGGAAGCTCTCTCCCATTCGATGTACCTCAGGGCCACCTGGTTACCGGGAGTGGACAATGTGTTGGCAGAGAAGCTGAGTCGCATCTTTCAACCACACGAGTGGTCTCTCAACCCTTCGGTAGCGAACTCCATCTTCCAACAATGGGGATTTCCTCAGACCTCTTTGCGTCTCCTCAAAACCGCAAAGTAGAGAACTTCTGCTCTCTCATTCGCAGCAAACACTCTCAGCCCAGAGACGCATTCTCCCTCTCGTGGACAACCGGTCTGCTCTATGCATTCCCTCCACTTCCTCTTCTCTCGAAGACTCTCGTGAAGTTACGTCAGGACAAGGGAACCATGATCCTGATAGCACCTCACTGGCCATGCCAAGTGTGGCTTCCAATACTGCAGGATCTCTCCATTTGCAGGCACAGTCCCATAGGAAAGGACCCGCTTTTGATCACTCAAAACGACGGGTACCTCCGCCATCCCAGTCTTCAAGCCTTGTCCCTGACTGTATGGATGTTGAAAGGTTAATCCTTCAGCCACTTAACCTTTCTGAACCAGTTTCCTGTGTCTTGATTGCTTCACGGAAGCCTTCCACGAGAAAAGCTTACTCTGACAAATAGAAAAGGTTCACGTCATGGTGCTCTTCTCAGTCCCTTGATCCTTTTTCCTGTCCAATCACGAAGTTTTTGGACTATCTCTGGCATTTATCAGTCAGGTCTAAAGACTACTTCTATCAGAATGCATGTCAGTGCGGTAGCAGTCTTCCATAAAGGTATCGGGGATGTTTCTATATCTGTACAACCCCTTGTAACACGTTTTTTGAAGGGCTTGCTTCACCTCAAGCCTCTACTGCGTCCTCCGGCCCCTTCTTGGGACCTTAACCTGGTTTTGGGTTGGCTCATGAAACCACCATTCGAGCCTCTTCACTCTTGTGAACTTAGATATCTCACATGGAAAGTGATTTTCCTTTTGGCAATCACTTCAGCTCACAGAGTTAGTGAATTACAGGCCCTAGTTACCTATCCGCCTTACACTAAACTTCTGCAGGACCGGGTGATACTCCGCACTCACCCTAAATTCTTACCTAAGGGAGTTTCGGATTTTCACCTCAATCCATCATACTACCTACCTTTTTTCCCAGGCCCCATTCCAATCCAGGAGAGCAGGCTCTGCATACCCTTGACTGTAAACAGGTTCTAGCATTCTATCTAGACCGTACAGCTGCCCACAGGACAAGCACTCAATTGTTCGTCTCTTTCCACCCTAACAAATTAGGGCAGCCTGTGGGTAAGCAGACTCTCTCTTCCTGGTTGGCGGCTGCATATTCTTTTGCTATCAGGAAGCGGGCATTCCATTTCAAGACCGTATTAAAGCACACTTTGTGAGGGCCATGGTGACTTCAATAGCACACCTGCGATTGGTGCTGCTTCCTGACATTTGCAGGGCTGCCACCTGGAGTTCTCTCCATACTTTTACAGCCCACTATTGCTTGGACAAAGCCGGAAGACAAGATTCAATCTTCGGCCAGTCTGTCCTTCGTAACCTGTTTACAACGTGACATACCAACACCCTTCTGCCTGCCCGGTGGGGTTCAGGATGCCCTCTACCAAATTCCATCCCAGTTGTTGTGCCTGTTGCACGCCTTTGGGTACATTTGGTGCATGCTCGGACATCCTCAGCTCGGTACTCACCCATATGTGAGGACTACCATTCTACTTGTACTTTGAGAAAGCAAATGTTGCTTACCTGTAACAGGTGTTCTCACAGGACAGCAGGATGTTAGTCCTCACGAAACCTGCCCGCCACCCCGCGGTGTTGGGTTCGTAACGTTTTATTTTATTTTTTGGCACTGCCTGTAGCTTTTAAATAAGACTAAAGGGGGACCCCTGCTGGCTGCAGGGTTAGTGCCATGCTGGGCATGCCCAGTAGGGGCCAGTCAAAGTTCTGGAAACTTTGACAAAAGTGTTCTGGGATTGGGCTCCATCCTGTGATGTCACACATGTGAGGACTAACATCCTGCTGTCCTGTGAGAACTCCTGTTACAGGTAAGCAACATTTGCTTTCCCTTGCTTCTAAAAATTATTAGCTAATGCTCTTGCTTTCTAGATATACAGAAGACTACTATCTGTTTCTTTCAGGTCATAGATTGCTGGCAGATTGCTCAGATTGGGTTGGAAGGAACTCAAGACATGACAGGGATGTGCTATGATGCAGTATGGGCAGCAGCTACAATGCCTACCCTATTGTGCTCCCATGAGGGACAGAAACAAATTAGTTGGGCAGGAGATATTTGGGCTTTTTGTTTAAAAAACAAATAAATAAATTCCTATCTAGAACCAGTGTTAAAGACCTATTAAGTCCGTGGAATCTGGGAAACCCACCTGGGTAGTGGCACGGCAAGGCAGTACTCCGAACAAGACTAGGATTGGTCTTCTGTCCAGCCGGCCCCTTCCCTCTCTGGTTGAGTTCTTGGGTTCTGGGGGGCTAGTAGGTCTCTGTGGGAGCAGTATATCATAGTGGTGAGTCCACATAGGTAAGGATTGGTACTTGGCAGGATCTGGAACTAGACAAGACAAGGGTGAAACAAGACAAGGACAGGATACTAGTACAAGCAAGACTGGATACTGAAACAGACAGCATAAGACCACAAGGCAGACTAGGGCAGGCATTAGACAAAGTAGACAAGGGAAACACCAAACAAAGAACATAGAAGCCCGAAGGCAGGGTACAAGAGAATAGGCCAAAGGCCTGAAGACAGGGAGCAAGGCAAAAGGCCTGTAGGTTGCAAGGCAAAATAAGAACAAGGGTCAGGTCATGGAGCCAGAAGTGATATTTTGAGAAGAAAAGGTTGTTATTGCAAGACAGGCTTATGTAGTGCTGGGACTTGGGTGTGGCAAGGGCAATGAGGAAGAGCTTGACAAGACTAATGATAAGGCATACTAAGGGCCTTTGGTGGGGAGGGTTCATGAATGCAGGATAAGGCTGCATAAGAGGCGAAATCCTAACAAGACCAGGCTTTGCACTATTAAACTGTAGGGATTGCTCGTCTTTATCGGAACTTAGTCACTTGCAACAGGATAATCTCAAAACTTGTTCTTACTTTATTCCCAAACCAGCAGCAAAAGAGTTAAGTCTTAACATGCATGTTCAGATGTTCCAAGTGTGCATGATCTATATGCCAGTTTAAGCCACACCCAGGCTAGAGTTCTTTGCAGTTACATGAGGAAGTCTGTGCTGGTAGTGAGCTTTTCTGTTTTGACAGCCTCAGAAAGAATTTGATTTATAGTAAAGTCCATTGTTACAGACTTGATTGAGCTGTTTGCATTTCTATCTTTTTACTTGGAGGGGAGTTCCTATTCACAGTCCTTGTAATTCAGCTATTTGTTTGCAGTCCCGTGCTCTGTTTCCTAGGTCTGCATGTCTTTTCTCTCTGAAATGGCTGCCACATTCTCCATCTTGTATAGTCCAAATGTGGTCTTATCACAATTTGAGGTTTCATAACACCATAGCATTAGTGCATCAATACTGTGTAAGCAGCAGTACTTTTTGAGCCATGGATGAGTGTTACTACAAGAAAGCTATGACATGTTCCTGTAGTTAGTTTCCAGGTTATTGGGCAGATTGTGAGAATAGTTTTTTTTATACTTTTTTCGTAAAATGACTCGTACTTAATTTTTGTATTGATTGTAGAAGTTGAGTTTATGGGTTTCTTTTAAAGAGGAATAAAACTTTTTTTTTTTCCTTGCTATCCTCAGAAAAAACCTCTTAACTCAGAAGATCCATTTAATGATGAGGTGCGAGAGAGGAAAGAGATGGAAATAGAGGCCAAGAAGTTTGAGGCAAAATATGTGAGTATACATTTATTTATTTATTTATTTATTTATTTATTTGAAAGCTTTTTACCAGTATTAGTGTGAAACATATCGGTTTACATTAAAACTGAAAGATAGAAAATTACATGGAACAGGGAGTGGGGTAACGGGGACTAAAGAGAGAAACTGCATAAATGATTATAGGATAGGCAGAAGGAAGAGGAAACAAATAAGCATAATAAGTAACATGATTATATCATAACATTAATACAGAGACTGATAACAAAGGTGGATCCTATATTGTCAAAACAGTAAATATAATGTTAATAAAGACTTTTAAATCTTTTAAATCTTTTATATTTATAATTTTACCCATAGAGAACACAGTGCTTCTTGAAATCAAAAGATTTTTAGCTTAACTTAAAAATCAATTAAAGGCACCAAACTGACCCGAAATTCAGAATATAAAAGATTTAAAAGATTTAAAAGTCTTTATTAACATTATATTTACTGTTTTGACAATATAGGATCCACCTTTGTTATCAGTCTCTGTATAAAATACTTTAATAGTTTTTCTCTTTTAATTCTAGTTTGAATGCCATTAAGAATTCACTGTTCCCCCCCGACGCAGCCGCGTTTGGCGAAACACGGGTCCGTGTCGGGGGACCCGGTGTTAAGTTAATTTTGCATCTTTGAGCAATGGAGTTGCCGACTTGACAAATAAAAACATTTGCATATTTAAAAAATTTTTTGATGCTTTGGGACTGATTTAATTTTTCTGTCTCTCCGTGGTGATTTACTTATATATCATAACATTAAAATGATTTAAAAAACAACCTAACAGCTTGGGGGTGATAGGATTAAGTGGTTATAGGTTATGGGTTTTGGGTAATAAATCGTAACAGAGAAATATCAATGAGAACACGGTAGGGTAGCAGGGTAAAGGATGGCATGTCAGGAAAGTGTCATAAAGAATAGATAGTGATAGGGGATGCATGAGGAGGGGCAGACCTCATAAAAAGACTAAAAGACCTCAAAGAGTACTAAAAAAAAAAATATACAGACCATCCCTCTTAATTGTCTGACAGCTGTGGGAGGAAAATAAGTGTATATAGGTCATAGAATGAATTTTTGTTATCTGGAAAAATTAATAGCAAAAATTACAAAATGCTTTAACAATTCCACAAGGCACAAGAATGATCATACTAACATGTTGTAGTTTCAGGGGCAATTTACCGACCAACCGGTAATGTGTTTCTTCCACCAGCATGGCCGCACATGCGCCATTTTTAAAGGGCTTCCAACCAATCCGGGACAGCCACGTATAGCGATCAAAAATCAGCGTCCAAGCTGTCATTATTTAAACCAAAAATTGATCTAAAATTATGGTGTACCATTCAATAGCAGTGTTTAAGCCTGCAGGATGAACGCTGTTAAGACAATAAATCCATCTTTGCTCATGAACATTTAATAAACTTTGTGGATCCACCCCCCCCCCTACAAGTAACTTGGATGTTATCTATGACCCGCCACTTCATATCCACAAATTGATGTGCATATTGTATGCAATGAGATACTATCGGAGCCTGTATTTTTGCTGTGCTGAAGCAGCTATGATGCTTGGTAAGTCGTGTACGTATTGGCCGCTTGGTTCTACCTATGTAATATTTATTGCAAGGGCAGATAATCATGTAAATTATATGAGAAGCAGTACAATCTGAGTAAGACTTTGCTATATGAATATTGCCTGTTTTGTCAGTCCAAGATGGTCCTGATAGGGTTTGTGCACACAGAGTATTTTTGGCAAGGCCAATGTCCCAACGGAAGATCGATTTGCTGAGTCAATTCGGGACATATAAGAAGATCCCTTAAATTTTTGCCTTGACTAAAGGCACTAGTCGGAAGTTCAGCAAAGATAGGATATACTTTTAAGACATGCCAATATTTGCATATGATTGCTGCTATGCATGCTGATTTTAACGAGTATCGTAACGTACATACTAGAGGATCTTGTTAAGAGTCAGTGGGTTTTTCCAGCAAAAGCCATTGTCCTTGAGCATTAGAGGCTCGTTTGAAAGCTTTTTTGATTGTGCTAGAAGGATATCCGCGATTGAGTAGTCAGGTTGATAAGCGTTGAGCTTGTATCAAAAATTCACTTTTGGTGGAACAAATGCGACTGAGGCGCAAGAATTGTCCTATTGCTAGACTGTTTTTTAAACTATATGGGTGACAACTTGAAAAATGTAGTAAGACATTTCTGTCTGGAGGTTTTTTGATTAATGAAGTTTTCAGGATATCTTCATGATGTGTAATCAAAATGTCCAAAAAATTAAATTTGTTGCGTATTGTATTGCATTGTAAAGTGTAGGTTGATGTCCAAAGAATTTAACCAATCCAAAAATTGATGTAAGCTAGATTCTTTGCCGTGCCAAAAGAAAAATGTCATCAATATAACTGTTCCAGTGAGAAATTTGACTGAAAATCGGTGCTGGGTAAATATGTTCTTCAAAATTTGCCATGTATCTACATTTAATTATAGGAGACTTTAACCCCATTTAGACAAAACACCAAGAGAACCTTAGCCTGTGAAATGTTTTTAAAAGCAATGGAGGCCCTGGGATGATCTCAATTTGTCTCGAAAGGCACTCATAAAACGGGTTACACTCTAGACCTAATATTCGCTACTACCAGTAATTGCCTAATTGATACTTTGCTCATGATATTGCCCTGGTCTGATTACCAATTAATAAAAGCGGCGATAGCCTTCACCAACCAAATCCATAATAGTATAGAGAATAAGCTTACTTTTACCTTTAGGAAAAAGCTAGAGATGGAAGTATTTGCTGAAGCAGTAGAAAATAAGCTCCATAAACTAAATCAAACCAATTCCACATCTGCAATTGATTCCTGGGATAAGATTGTCCATGACATAGCTGAATACCTTAGTCCTGTCCAGATGAAAACTATTAGTCGGGCTGATACAGTACAGTGGGCTCAGACGGAACGCACTGTTAACCCGCCATTGGACGCGCGTTTTCGACATGCTAGCGTTACACCTTATTCAGTAAGGGGCCGAAAACAAGCGTCCAACCCGCCGAACCTAATAGCACCCGCAACATGCAAATGCATGTTGATGACCCTATTAGGTATTCCTGCGCGATTCAGAAAACAAAATGTGCAGCCAAGCCGCACATTTTGCTTTCAGAAATTAGCGCCTACCTTTCTTTGGGCACCGGGTAAGTACACAGAAAAGCAGTAAAAACTGTTTTTCTGTACACCCTCCGACTTAATATCATGGCGAGGTCCCGAAAGTTTCGAAAAGTGAAAAAAAAAAATTGAAGTCGGCCCGCGGCTGTCGGGTTGAAAACCGGATGCTCAATTTTGCCGGCATCTGGTTTCCGAGCCCATGGCTGTCAGCGGGCTCGAGAACCAATGCCGGCAAAATTGAGCATTGGCTGTCAAACCCGCTGACAGCCGCCACTCCTTTTGCCTGTTTTTACCGCCGGGCCTCATTTGAATAGAGAATCGCGCACACAGGAGAGTGGCCTGTGCGCGCGCGTCGGGAGAGCGGGCGTTCGCCCGCTCTCCCGCGGACTTTAATGTATCGGCCCGAAAGAAAGGTGCAACTCCAAAAATAAGCCCTGGTACAATGATGAATTAAGAAGCATTAAACAGAATCTTAGAAAATTAGAGAAACAATGGCGGAAATGTTTGCTGAATCCCTAGGAAACTATAAATCTTTCCTTACAAAATACCGTAACTAACGAATAAGACAAAAAGATTACTGTGCTAAACAGATTCACAGGGTTATATTTAATTCTAAACAGCTCTTTGAGGTTATTACATATTTAATTAAAAGACCCAACATCTTCCATCTCGAGAAACTATAACTTCACAAAGGCCATTTATGCCACTGTACTCTTAGACAAAATCAGTAAGTTGAAAACACAATTCCCTACCTGTTCAACAAAAGCACCTGAAGATTTGAATGGCATGGTTAAGTGGTCCACATTAAACAAAGTTTCAAAACTGGAAATTAGTCAAATCATTACTAAAATTAAATCTGCCATTCACCCAGGTGACCCAATTCCAGAGTACATGGGGTTATCACTGACAATCACAACATTTAATTAACCTCTCTCTCTCAGAAGGAACTGTTCAAATGGGTTAAAACAAACTGTGATAAAGCCAATCCCAAAAAATAAGACTGGTATAACTGACGATTGGGATAACTATCACCCAATATCCAACCTGTCTTTTCTCACAAAAGTTCTTGAGAAAGCAGTGTTATCCCAGCTTGTAAATCACCTGGAAGATAAAAAAATATTCTCTCCCCAAATCAATTTGGATTTAGGAAATATCACTCAACTGAGACATTACTCTTCTCATTAATGGGCTTGGTTTTACAAGGGGCTTGATGCAGATGAATCTTATTTTCTTGTGCTAATTGACTTAACTGCCGCCTTTGACACTATGGACCATAACCTGTTATGCCATCAGATGAGAAACATTGGGATCAAAGGCAGGGTTCTCAGATGGTACTCTTCATTTCGATCAAACTGGGCAACCATATTTATCCCAGGACAAGCAGGATGCTAGTCCTCACATATGGGTGACATCACTGATGGAGCCCCAACACGGAAAACTTTGTCAAAGTTTCTAGAAACCTTTGACTGGCATCCTGAGCCCACTGAGCATGTCCAGCATGCCATGATCCCTCGAGCCACAGGGGTCTCCCTTCAGTTGTCTTTTTTTCCACGCTGCTGTTAGCCTACCGGTTATAGGAGCCCTATGTGGTGAATATTCACTACACAAAATAGTTTAAAAAATTCAGAAAAAATTTATTCCACCGTAGGGGCCTCCCTTTTTCCACCATCGGCAAGTGTTTAAAATTTTTTTCCGGTCGGTTCCGTTTCTATTAAACAGTCAGGTCATCGGCTGTCCGGCCTTCGTTATGGCTACCGGTTTTAAAAAGTGCCCGAAATTGCTCCCGCGCTATGTCCATAACGGACCCACACATCGAGTGTGTACTCTGTCTCGGCGAGAGACATGATGTTTCGACGTGCTCGAGATGTCGCCGAAAGGCAGAAGACTGCCCATGGAAAAAGTGGAACATCTATTCCATCTTCAACTGATGCAGTCTACCTCAACTTCGACACAATAGTCTCCGGCTGGAGCGATTAGAAAAGTTATCCTAAAAACTAGACATCTACCGGATGAAGCAGGTGATCGGCCTTCACCGACCCCTTCACAGTCATCGATAAAGTCTACATCTACCATCGAAAAAGTTGTCTAACATCAACAGAAACACCGGATGCCTCATGATCCTGAAATGGACTCAATAACCGGAGTTCCCTCGACAAGTATCGAATTGGCTCCGAAGAAACCTCGGAAAGAGGAGTCTGTGTCCTTCGAGGCCTTCGACTCCTAGGCGATCCCCACAGATATCTGTTTCGGGAACCGTGCCTCCACAAGGACCTGTGGAGATACCGGTATCGCCTTCACTGCCTCCCCCCATAGCTGCTCTGGTTTCACCAGCTATGAGGGTGGAACTGGATGGTTACATCCACCAGGCAGTTCGAGACGCACTCCGTGACATGCCTTCGATGTCAGCTCCGATAATGGTTCCACCATCGATGCCAGCTCCATTGCTGACACCGGTTCCACCCCGTCACCGGTTTAGATTCCGATACCGTCACAGTCCATCGCTGGTTCCGGTTCATCCACCAACACCATTACCCTCACCGACACAGATGCCTACACTAATGCAGGTGCCTGATATGTCCTTCTTGGCGCCAATATTAGCGAAGTTGGACACTCTCGGTGCCATTCCATTGTAACCACCCGATACCCCGACACCAAGACCGATAGAAGAAGAAGAAATAAAGGAAGTACCAATACCTGAACCTACTTCAGGTCCATCGGGAATCTTTTGTCCTCGGCCATTGTTTTCTCCACTATTTCCATCGAGGCCACCGGGGAAACCCTCGATGCCATCTTTTCCTCTTCCATCAACTCCTCCTTGGGATGAAACAAATACTGACTCTTCCTCGGAATAAGTCCTCTCAGAACCTTCTCCAGAGGAGGAGAGAAGGAAATCCCCTCCAGAGGACCTCTCTTTCCCGAATTTCATCTAAGACATGGCTGATACTATCCCTTTTCAGCTAGTATCTGAAGAAGATACTAGACAGAAAACTCTGGAAGTATTACAGTTTGTGGACCCAACTAAAGAAGTCCTGGCGATACCAGTTCACGAAGTTCTAGTGGACTTGGAACACAGGCTATGGGAGCATCCCTGCACCATACCACCTGTAAATAAACGGACTGATGCTACCTATCTAGTCCAGCATATTCCTGGCTTCCAGAAAACTCAACTACCTCACCAATCAGTAGTAGTAGAATCAGCTCAAAAGAGGTCTAAAAATTAAACCTCATTCATCAAATCCTCCCGGGAAGGATCACAGGTTTTTGGATACCATTGGCAGAAAAATGTTTCAAGGATCAATGCTAGTATCCAGAATTGCGTCCTACCAACTCTATATGACGCAATATCAGCGTAATCTGTGGAAATAAATTCAGGAGTTGTCGGAATCTCTCCCCCAACAATTTAAAGATTCCTTCAATAGCATTATCCATAAGGGCTTAGAAGCTTGGAAACATGAAGTTAGAGCAGCTTATGACAGCTTCGAGACTTCATCTAGAATGTCTGCCGCAGGCATTAAGTGCCCGCAGATGGGCCTGGCTCAAGGCCTCTGACCTGAGACCAGAAGTGCAAGAGAAGCTTGCTGATCTTCCTTGTGCAGGAGACAATCTCTTTGGAGATAAAGTACGTGAGGCAGTCTCCCAGCTGAAGGAACATTTGGAAACATTACGGCAACTTTCTTCTCCTCCGGAGTCCTAAACATCCACACGAAGACTTCCAAGGAAGGATTCAAAAAGGCCATATTATAGACCATGGAATTACCACAAGGCAGGAAGACCTTGTGAGACTGGAAAATTGGGCATCCAAATGGCAGATGAAATTTAATGTGGATAAGTGCAAGGTGATGCATATAGGGAAAAATAACCCATGCTATAATTACACAATGTTGGGTTCCATATTAGGTGCTACAACCCAAGAAAGAGATCTAGGCGTCATAGTGGATAACACATTGAAATCGTTGGTTCAGTGTGCTGCGGCAATCAAAAAAGCAAACAGAATGTTGGGAATTATTAGAAAGGGAATGGTGAATAAAATGGAAAATGTCATCATGCCTCTGTGTCTCTCCATGATGAGACTGCACCTTGAATACTGTGTACAATTCTGGTCGCTGCATCTCAAAAAAGATATAATTGTGATGGAGAAGGAACAGAGAAGGGCTACCAAAATAAGGGGAATGGAACAGCTCCCCTATGAGGAAAGACTAAAGAGGTTAGGACTTTTCAGCTTGGAGAAGAGACGGCTGAGGGGGGATATGATAGAGGTGTTTAAAATCATGAGAGGTCTAGAACGGGTAGATGTGAATCGGTTATTTACTCTTTCGGATAGTAGAAAGACTAGGGGGCACTCCATGAAGTTAGCATGGGGCACATTTAAAACTAATCGGAGAGGGTTATTTTTTACTCAACGCACAATTAAACTCTGGAATTTGTTGCCAGAGGATGGGTTTAGTGCAGTTGGTATAGCTGTGTTTAAAAAAGGATTGGATAAGTTCTTGGAGGAGAAGTCCATTACCTGCTATTAAGTTCACTTAGAGAATAGCCACTGCCATTAGCAATGGTAACATGGAATAGACTTAGTTTTTGGGTACTTGCCAGGTTCTTATGGCCTGGATTGGCCACTGTTGGAAACAGGATGCTGGGCTTGATGGACCCTTGGTCTGACCCAGTATGGCATTTTCTTTTGTTCTTATCCTGCTAACCGTGAAAGGTCATCAAGGCCAGCATGAAGATCGCAGACCCGACAACCAAGAGCACCTAGAGCTCAATCCCCTCCACAGACAGGCCCGGCTTCAGGATTTTGACATCTCACTAGAGAACAGAAGCCTAACTACCAATCCGACCCCAAATTTGCCAGTAGGTGGTCGGATCACTTTCTTCCATCACAATTGGTCGCACATCACTACAAACCAATGGTACTCTCGATAACATCTCAAGGGTACCACCTGGACCTCCTCACTGTACCAAACAATAATACACCCACCTAGTCTTGGACAGTGAAAAATCAATCCAAACTCTTACAAAAAGAATTATCCACCCTTCTGAAAGTCAGGGCTGTGGAACCAGTTCCCCAACCTCAGCAGGGCAGAGGATTCTACTCCCGTTATTTCCTCATTCCAAAGAAAACAGGAGGCCTATGTTTCATATTGGACCTCCGGAAGCTCAACAAATACCTACAAAAGGAAAAATTCAGAATGGTATCATTGGGCACCATGTTACCTCTACTTCAGAAAGGAGATTGACTCTGTTCTCTGGATATTCAAGACGCTTATGCTCACATACCTATATTCCCTCCTCATCGCAAGTATCTGCGATTCCTAGTGGGACGTCAACATTTACAGTACAAGGTGCTACCATTCGGTCTTGCCTCAGTACCTCGAGTGTTCACAAATTGCCTGGCAGTGGCAGCTGCCCACTTTCACAAGGAAGGCGTGCACGTTTTTCCTTATCTAGACGACTGACTAATTAGAAGCCAAACAAAACAAGGAGCGCTCAATTCTCTCAAGCTCATGATAAATCTACTCCATTCGTTGGGATTCCTAATCAACTACCAGAAATCCCACTTCACACCATCTCATCTGTTGCAATTCATCGGAGCAGAATTAAACACCATAATGTCAAAAGCTTTCCTCCAAAAAGATCGTGCACAGACACTCGCCTCGTTAGCAGGCTCTCTACGCGCACGGACGCAGGTGACAGCTCATCAATGTCTCATTCTTTTGGGTCACATGGCCTCCACAGTTCATGTCACTCCTATGGCCAGATTAGCCATGAGAGTCACTCAATGGACACTCAGAAGGCAGTGGATACAAGCCATTCAACCATTTGTCTCATCCAGTTCAAGTAATTCAACAACTATGGTCCTCGCTCCTATGGTGGACGAACGAGGACAACTTGCTCACAGGGCCTACCTTTCCAACAACCGATTCCGCAAGTGACTTTAACTACAGATGCATCCACCTTCGGGTGGGGAGCAAACATTGGACATCTGCAGACTCAAGGTACTTGGACAAAACTCGAAGCCATATTTCAGATAAATTTGCTAGAGCTTCGAGCTATAAGTTATGCGCTTCATGCGTTCAAGAACTGCCTTTCCCACAAGACTGTTCTGATACAAACAGACAACACAGTAGCCATGTGGTACATAAACAGGGAGGTACGGGCTCGTATCTCCTTTGTCAAGAAGCAGCACAAATTTGGAACTGGGCCCTAACACACTCAAATGTTTCTCCGGGCCACTTATCTAGCAGGCATTCACAACATAGTGACGGACCGCCTCAGTCGTCAGTTCCAACCCCATGAGTGGTCCCTGGATCCCGTAGTAGCGACCAGGATATTTCAGCGTTAGGGTCAACCAACAGTAGACCTCTTTGCATCACAACTGAATTACAAAGTAGACAAATTTTGATCCTTGCACAAGCAGAGAAGCCGCTTACCCAGGGACGCCTTTGCTCGCCACTGGAATTCAGGCCTTCTATACGCGTATCCCCCGATACCGCTAATACCCAAGACTCTAGTGAAGCTACGATAGGACAAAGGGTCCATGATACTAATAGCCCCATATTGGCCTCGACAAATATGGCTTCCAATACTCCTCGATCAGAGACCCAATTCGCCTGGGCACAGCACCCACTCTCATAACTCAGCATCAGGGCAGGTTGCATCATCCCAACCTTCAATCCCTATCCCTCACAGCATGGATGTTGAAAGCTTGATTCTGCAACCTCTCAATCTTTCAACTAATGTCTCTCAAGTGCTTGTAGCTTCACGCAAACCCTCCACATGAAAGAACTAAGTGGAAAAGGTTTACCATGTGGTGCACACAAAACGATATTGACCCTTTTTCCTGCACTACATCATCTTTATTAGACTATCTGTGGCACCTCTCAGACACTGGTCTCCAGACCTCATCTGTAAGGGTACACTTAAGTGAAATCTCAGCTTATCACAATACCGTCGGGGATGCACAGATATCAGTGCAACCCCTCATTAGTAGGTTTATGAGAGGTTTAATTCAACTTAAACCTCCACACCGACCACCAGTCACAGAATGGGACCTTAATGTAGTATTAACGAGGCTCATGCGTTCTCCTTTTGAACCCATGGATTCCTGTGATGTGATGTTAAATTTCTTACTTGGAAGACGATATTCTTAATAGCCATCACATCTGCTAGAAGGGTTAACGAGTTACAAGCACTTGTCACATACTCACCCTACACAAAATTCCTGCATGACCGAGTGGTACTCCGTACACACCCAAAATTTCTCCCCAAGGTAGTTACGGAATTCCACTTGAATCAATCCATTATCTTGCCTACTTTCTTCCCAAAACCACACTCACCAAGGAGGGGAGGGCTTTACACACCTTGGACTGTAAACGTGAGCTCGCATATTACTTAGATCGCCCTGCAGCCCATAGGAAATCTATCCAGCTCTTTGTATCTTTTGATAAAAACAAACCTGGAAAAGCTGTGGGCAAACAAACTGTCTAACTGACTTGCAGATTGTATAGAATTCTGTTATGAAAAAGCAGGCCTCCCTCTCCAAGGGCGAGTAAAGACTCACTCAGTAAGAGCAATGTCAACCTCAGTAGCACATTATCGTTCAGTGCCAATAACTGACATATGTAAAGCCGCAACATGGAGTTCTCTTCACACCTTTGCGGCTCACTACTGCCTGGACAAGGAAGGAAGACAGGATTCAGTCTACGGACAATCTGTCTTAAAGAACTTGTTTCCAGTATGATCCCAACTCCTTCCACATCCAACCTTCCGTGATTTCAGGCTGCCTCTTTTCTCCCAACAGTACACCAGTTGTTGTGCCTGTTGCACAAGTTGTACGCTGTTGGTCCAATACAAGGATGACTCAGCCTGTAGCTTGCTAATCACCCAAATTTTGAGGACTAGCATCCTGCTTGTCCTGGGATAAAACAAAATTGCTTACCTTATAATAGGTGTTATCCCAGGACAGCAGGATATATCCTCACGAAACCCACCCGCCACCCCTTGGAGTTGGGTCCAGTACGTTTTATTTTATTTTTGGCTAAAGCTTATTGCTACAAACGAGACTGAAGGGAGACCCCTGTGGCTCGAGGGATCATGGCATGCTCAGTGGGCTCAGGATGCCAGTCAAAAGTTTCTAGAAACTTTGACAAAGTTTTCCGTGATAGGGCTCCGTCAGTGACTTCACCCATATGTGAGGACTACATCCTGCTGTCTTGGGATAACACCTATTACAAGGTAAGCAATTTTGCTTTCTGATACTTTCCAGTGTGATATTGGTGTCACTCAAGGTTCAGCCCTCTCAGCAACACTATTCAATATTTACATGCTCCCACTATGTAAATTACTGACAAATCTAGGAATAACTTTCTTCTTGTATGCTGACATACAGTTTTACATCCCCCTTTCCAGATTATATGAAAATACAGCTTTGATACTCTGTACCTATATGAAAGCAATACAATAAGAATTTTCACAACTTAAACTAACATTTCCTAGCATGTAGCCAGATGGACTCAGAACAAGTGGGTATAGTGTGCTCGTGCTAGCAGTTGGAGACGGATCTGACGTCAGCACGGGTACATATACCCCCACAGGAAGTGAAGCAACTCAGTAATTTCAGTCTCCAAAGCAGTTTGGAGAGCCTGCACGCTCGCTGAGCGTGTTTTCCAATACTGCTTTCTACTTTCTACTTTCCAATTTTCTCAGAAGACGAGCCCCGCACTCCTGCGGTGATACCCTCGGGTCCCTCCCCCAGTTGAGTTTCCCGAGGTGATTTCCGTGGTCCCTCGGAGGTTTAGGCCTCGGTCCGGTGGCCGAATCGCAGCAGGGATCTAGCCCCCGAGTGAGAAGGGCTCGGGCGCGGCTGAGAGGCGCCTCTGTCCCGATCCGTTCGCGGTGAGGACTTAGCCCCAAGCGAGACGAGTTCGGCGGCTTAGAAGCAGCGGGTGCACTTCCTCGAAGCGCGGCAGTGAAGGTATTTCCCCTCTCCCCCCGCAGCCGGAGACCGCCCGGGTTACAGCCGGGAAGCGCCGAGGATCAGGTAAGGCGTACATCTCTTACTTTTGGTCTCCGAGGTACGAGGAGCGGCGGCGTTGCCTGCTTGCGGCACGCCGTGGAGGTCGCCATTTTGTCTGCCGTGTTCAGGTATTGAGCGCCCACAGATAGGCGCACAAGGATAGGCGCCTGTGGATAGGCACACAACGCAGCATATATATTGCTAAGCGTATGCATATTGATGAACGCATATTGTTGAGCGCATATTGTATATTGAGCGCATATTGCTGTACGCATATTGTATATTGAGCGCATATTGCTGTACGAATATTGTTTATTGTTGAGTGCATATTGCTTATTATTGAGCGCATATTGCGGTACGCATATTGCTGAACGCATATTATTGAGCGCATATTGTACATTATTGAGCGCATATTGTATATTTAGCGTATTTTGCTGAACGCATATTATTGAGCGCATATTGTTCTTGGGCTCATATTATTATTGAGCGCATATTGCTGACAGTATAAGCGCCGGCGCCCTGCATTCGCAAGACGCGATGGAACACTTAAATGCCCGGCGTCTCTAGAGGCGGCACCTCCTGATTCCGGCGTGAAAGCTCTTGGCCTGTGCTCAGCGTGCCAGCTTAGAGCCACGCAGAGCGAGGAGCCAGACTCCCTTTGTGCCCAATGTGAGGCGGCCGTGGGAGCCTCGGGCCAGGACCAGTCTCAACCGAGGTTTCCCGATAGTTCCCCAGGGGCCACCCCGGATCTAGTGGGCCGTCTCGATCAGCAAGGAATCCCGGGGAACCTGGTACCCCGACGGCTGGAAACCGCTTCCATTTCCTGGGTGGACTTATTTAAGGGGATCCATGCCTTTGTACAGATGCAGTCGGCTTCCCGTCCTGGACCTGCTGCTGCTCCGGCTGACCCTGCCCCCGGACCTTCTCGCCCTTATCGTGGGCACCTGCCTCCAGGCAGTCCGGCTCCTGCGGACCCTGATGTCTCGGAGGACGAGTCCGAACCCCCCCGAGGAGGGGGAACTTCCCTCGGGGATAGAGCCATATCGAACTATGAGGCGGTTCTTTCCCAAGGAAGATCTCTCCGACCTGGTCTCTCAGTGCCTGACGGGGTTGGCTATTCCAGGCCCCAGCACCATGGAGGCATCTACGCAGAACTCCCTGCTGGAAGGTCTTCGTCCCACAGCCCGCCATTTCCCCTTCCTGCAAGCGGCGCAACACCTGATAGATTTGGAGTGGAATGCGCCGGAGGCCTCGTTCAAAGGAGGTCGGGCCCTGTCCGGCATGTACCCCCTGGACCCGGCAATCAAGGATATGCTGGCGTGCCCTAAGGTGGACGCATTGGTTAGTGCTGTGGTCAAGCGCACTACCATTCCAATGGAGGGGGGGGCAGCCCTCAAGGAGGCTCATGACAGACGCCTGGACGCCATCCTGAAACAAACCTTTGAGGTGGCAGCTCTGTCTCTGCGAATCGCAACCTGCTGCACAGTGGTGACGCGTTCCTGTTTGTCACAGGTCCGGAACAATGCTCCGGCAGCGGACATGGAGTCAGCTCTCTCGTTCCTTACGGATGCCACCTCCGACCTAGTCCGTACAACAGCCAAGGGGGTCTCATCCTCAGTAGCAGCCAGGAGGCAGCTCTGGATTCGGAATTGATCAGCCGATGCTCCTTCTAAGACACGTCTCACTAGAATGCCGTTCAAGGGTTCTCTCCTGTTCGGCAGCGACATAGATAAACTGGCCAGCACATGGGGCGCCTCTCCAGTACCTCGACTGCCGGAAGACAAGTCTAAGAGGAACCAGCGCACCTTTCCGAGGCCCTCCAGAGGTAGAAGCTGCCAACACTTCACTCCCTATAGGAGTCGCTACCAGGCACCTCCTCCTCAGGCCAGGAACCAGTCCTTTCGGACCAAGCAGCGCAAGAGGGGAGCCGGCCCGGGTTCAGGTCCCGGCCGTGCCTCACAATAAGAATCAGCCGATCCATCCGGGGGACGGAGCCATAGGGGGCAGGTTAACCCTCTTCTACCCCAGATGGGTTGAGATTACGTCAGACCAGTGGGTCCTCGCCATCATCCGACAGGGCTATTATCGGGACTTCCATCACACCCCTCCGGACAGGTTTGTGGAGTCTCCGTGTCCAATCCACAAGAAGGCGGCATTAGAAGTTACCCTGGCGAGGCTCCTGTCCTTGAAAGCCATAATCCCAGTACCTGCATGGGAAATGGATGCTGGGCACTATTCCATTTATTTCATGGTACCCAAGAAAGAGGGCACTTTCCGGCCCGTATTGGACCTCAAGTCAGTCAACCGATACTTCAGGGTCCCGAGGTTTCGCATGGAAACTCTGCGCTCAGTCAAGACCGCAGTACAGCCAGGGGAGTTCCTCACGACCTTAGACTTGTCAGAAGCCTACCTGCATATCCCGATCCATCAGGATCATCAGCGCTACCTACGCTTCAAGGTTCTGGGACGACACTTCCAATTCCGGGCTTTGCCCTTCGGGTTAGCCACGGCACCGCGGACCTTCACCAAGGTGATCGTAGTGGTAGCAGCGGCGCTCAGATGGGAAGGAATCCTTGTCCATCCCTACCTAGACGATTGGCTGATCAGGGCGAAATCCCGAGAGGAGAGCCATCGGGCAACCTACAGAGTGATCTCCCTCCTGGAAAGCCTGGGATGGGTACTCAACCTAAACAAGAGCTGCCTACAGCCTTCCCAATTACTGGAATACCTGGGAGTCCAGTTCGACACCCAGGCAGACAGTCAGCCTCACCACCAAGAGAAGGTTAAAACTCCAGACGTGTCTACAGTCCTTGATGGGAGCCAGCCAGCCCATAGCTTGGGATTATCTGCAGGTTCTCGGTCTCATGGCATCCACCTTGGAAGTGGTACCCTGGGCGTGGGCCCATATGAGACCATTACAACGCTCCCTTCTCTCTCGATGGAGCCCACGCTTCCGGAATTACTCCGTGCATCTACCTCTACCAGCCAGAGCGCGGACCCAGCTACGGTGGTAGTTGCAGTCCGACCACATGAGCAGGGGGTCGAAGATGTCCTCTCCCATGTGGACTCTGCTCACCAAGGATGCCAGCCTGAGCGGATGGGGAGCACACTGCGAAGAGCTCACCGCCCAAGGGCGGTGGAGTAGAGAAGAGTCTGGGTGGAACATCAACCGTCTAGAGGCACGGGCAGTCCGGTTAGCCTGCCTGCAATTTGCTCACAGACTGCGGAACAGAGCAGTCAGTGATGTCCGACAACGCCACCACGGTGGCATACATCAACCGACAGGGCGGAACCAGAAGCCAACAGGTGTCCCTAGAGATAGCCCCCTGATGGCTTGGGCAGAGGCGAATCTCCAAGACATCTCCGCCATCCACATTGCCGGAAGGGACAACACCGCGGCAGACTTCCTCAGCCGGGAAAGCCTAAATCCGGGAGAATGGCAGCTGTCCCCCACAGCCTTCCAGATGATCGTGGATCAGTGGGGGACTCCGGACATGGACCTACTAGCGGACATGTCCAATGCTCAAGTACCCAGATAATTCAGGCGCAAGCGAGATCCGTTCTCTCACGGGATAGACGCCCTGGTTAAGCCGTGGCCTCCAGGGACCCTGCTATACGCCTTTCCTCCATGGCGCCTGCTGGGCGCCCTTATCCACAAGATTCAGAGGCACAGAGGCCTAGTTCTTCTAGTGGCACCAGACTGGCCAAGAAGACCCTGGTACGCGGACATGAGAAGACTATTGACAGGGGAGACTCTTCCCCTGCCTCCGCTCAGGGACCTGCTGCGTCAAGGTCCCATCCTTCACAAGGATCCAGCTCAATTCTCTCTTACGGTCTGGCCATTGAGAGGGCTAGAATAAAGAAAAGAGGTTACTCGGAGCCAGTGATAGATACACTCCTCCGAGCGCGCAAGTTTTCCACATCCCTCACCTACATAAGGATCTGGAGAGTATTTGAAGCCTGGTGCGACACTCATGGCACTAATCCACATGCGACTACTATCCCTATTGTTCTGGATTTCCTGCAGGATGGGCTTCAGAAGGGTCTCTCCCTAAGCTCCATCAAGGTTCAGGTGGCTGCGCTGTCTTGCTACGGTCCCAGGAGGGATGGCAAGACCATTGCCACGCACCCAGATGTTTCTCGCTTCCTGAAAGGAGTCAAGCACATTCGTCCGCCACTGAAGTGGCCAGTCCCCTGTGGAACCTCAACTTCGTTTTGGATTTCCTCGCGGGATCCACCTTCCTACCTCTTCGGGGCCTGTCTCTCCGTTCGCTAACTTTGAAGATGGTGTTCCTGCTGGCAGTGTGTTCAGCACGCCGCATCTCAGAGCTACAAGCGCTGTCCTGCCGTGACCCCTTTCTCAGAATCACTACTGAGGCTATCCATCTTCGCACGGTTCCCTCCTTTCTACCTAAAGTAGTCTCACAATTTCACCTCAACCAAACCATATCCTTGCCAACCACGGCGGGTTTGAAGAAATCAGAAGGGCATTTGCTACGCCATCTCGACATCGGCAAATTGCTGACCAGATACCTGGAAATGACAGAAGCAGTACGAAAGATGGACCATCTGTTCATCCTTCACAGCAGGAAGAAACAAGGAGAAGTGGCCTCACGGCCCACCATCGCCCGCTGGATCAAAGAAGTTATCAGAGCGGCCTACGTAGAGGCCGGGAAGTCACCGCCTCTACAGGTCAAGGCTCATTCTACCAGAGTGCAGGCGGCCTCTTGGGCAGAATCTAGGATGCTGTCGCCCGCGGAGATATGTAAGGCGGTGACATGGTCCTCCCTCCATACCTTTTCCAGATTTTACCGTCTGGATGTCCAGGCCAGGGAGGACACAGCATTTGCGAGGGCAGTCCTACGCGGTCCTCAGGCAGCCTCTCACCCAGTTCGGGAGTAGCTTTTGTACATCCCACTTGTTCTGAGTCCATCTGGCTTACACGCTAGGAAATGTTGAGATTACTTACCTGATAATCTCCTTTTCCTTAGTGTAGACAGGTGGACTCAGCATCCCACCCAGCTGCCGGTATACAGGGGTTTCACCGATTCAAGGTAAGCCTTATCACTTCTTACATGAATGCGTCCACTCTACCAGGTATCGACGTCTTCCGGTTGGGAACGCTGGCGGTCTCCAGCTACTATCAATCGGTCAGGGGAATCCTGTTTCACTAATTAATTGATCGGTCAGTACACCTATATCCATAACAGCTTTTGCAAGGAAGATTGCTTCACTTCCTGTGGGGGTATATGTACCCCTGCTGACGTCAGATCTGTCTCCAACTGCTAGCACGAGCACACTATACCCACTTGTTCTGAGTCCATCTGTCTACACTAAGGAAAAGGAGATTATCAGGTAAGTAATCTCAACATTATTACATAAATAGTTACCAACTTCCAGCACTCAAACAGTAACCACCTTACCTAAGAAAAGGCAACACGGAAAATATTACACCAGGCCTTAAAACTCCAATACTCCTCTTATTAGGAAAAAGGAACAAGCCAGGCTGCTATAGAGCCCTACACAAAAACTACATGCCAGCAGAATACCTCACCTCAGTCACATGTGCAGATCCTCACCTAACAAAGAATAAAGAGACCATAAAGCAGAGCTCCGGAATATCAATGCATGGTTGAGACGATGGTGCAAGGAAGAAGGATTTAGTTTTGTAAGTACTGGGGAACCTTTCAAAGGATACTAATGACACATTAGAATTAGGGCATCCCAACAGTAAGGTTCCAATAAGAAAAGTAGTCCAAGTGACTGTAATTTAAAAATTCACCTGAGCTAAAAGATTCCATTTTATCCCGATCAATTAAAAAGCAGGATGAAAATACAAACACAAAAACATACTTTGAAATGTTTCTGTGCTATCAGAAGTCTAAGTAGTAAGATGGGAGAATCTACCTTATAAATGGCCTGTGACCGACGGCCCGCAAATGCGCAGTAGAGCGCAGCTCTACTGCGCATGTGCGGGCAAGGATGTCGATCAGAAAAAAAAAAATGGCGGTGGGGCCGCAGGAGCGGGAGGAGAAGCAGCGGCGCCGCTGCTTCTCCTCCCCAGATCTGCCGGCAGATCTCGGGGGGGGGGGGGTGTCACTCCCGCGCCCCCCCACCGAGATCTGCCGGCAGATCTCGGGGGGGTGTCACTCCCGCGCCCCCCCCCACCGAGATCTGCCGGCAGATCTCGGGGGGGGGTGTCACTCCCGCGCCCCCCCCCCCCCGGGATCTGCCGGCAGGGGCGGGAGGAGTTAATGGAGCCGGGTGAGGGTTGCGGGAAGTCGCGCTTACGGCGCCGGGAGGAAATGGAGGTGGGTGAAGGGAGGGAGAGGGGGACTGAGTGAGTGGGAGGGAGGGAGGGAAAGGGGGACTCTGAGTGAGTGGGAGGGAGGGAGAGGGGGGACTGAGTGGGAGGGAGTGAGGGAGAGGGGGGACTGAGTGGGAGGAGAGGGAGGGTGGAGAGGAGTGGGTGGGGGAGGGGGGTGGTGAAGAGTGAGGGGAGAGAGAATGAGGGGGAGGTGAGAGACAGAGGGATGTAGCCCGTTTTAACGGGCTTTACGGCTTGTTAGAATATATAGCAGTGAATGATAAACACAAAAACAAGGAGAGGGAAAAATATATTCCCAATGAAAATGTTATGAAAAAATATTTTTTTCAAATTTTATATAAGGAGAACAGTATCATAGAATCAAAGTGCCTATCAGTTTCAATCCACTGTCTCCCACCCACATAGGGTCCCAGACAGTATCAGTTTTTATGGCACTATCCTGCATGAGACTAAACGTACAATCGAATCTTTATGAGAAGAACATAAGAAGATCATAAGAAAATGCCATACTGGGTCAGACCAAGGGTGCATCAAGCCCAGCATCCTGTTTCCAGCAGTGGCCAATCCAGGCCATAAGAACCTGGCAAGTACCCAAAAACTAAGTCTATTCCATGTTACCATTGCTAATGGCAGTGGCTATTCTCTAAGTGAACTTAATAGCAGGTAATGGACTTCTCCTCCAAGAACTTATCCAATTCTTTTTTAAACACAGCTATACTAACTGCACTAACCACATCCTCTGGCAATAAATTCCAGAGTTTAATTGTGCGTTGAGTAAAAAAGAACTTTCTCCAATTAGTTTTAAATGTGCCCCATGCTAACTTCATGGAGTGCCCCCTAGTCTTTCTACTATCCGAAAGAATAAATAACCGATTCACATCTACCCGTTCTAGACCTCTCATGATTTTAAACACCTCTATCATATCCCCCCTCAGTCGTCTCTTCTACAAGCTGAAAAGTCCTAACCTCTTTAGTCTTTCCTCATAGCGGAGCTGTTCCATTCCCCTTATCAATTTGGTAGCCCTTCTCTGTACCTTCTCCATCGCAATTATATCTTTTTTGAGATGCGGTGACCAGAATTGTACACAGTATTCAAGGTGCAGTCTCACCATGGAGCGATACAGAGGCATTATGACATTTTCCGTTTTATTCACCATTCCCTTTCTAATAATTCCCAACATTCTGTTTGCTTTTTTGACTGCCGCAGCACACTGTACAGACTATTTCAATGTGTTATCCACTATGACACCTAGATCTTTCTTGGGTTGTAGCACCTAATATGGAACCCAACATTGTGTAATTATAGCATGGGTTATTTTTCCCTATATGCATCACCTTGCACTTATCCACATTACATTTCATCTGCCATTTGGATGCCCAATTTTCCAGTCTCACAAGGTCTTCCTGCAATTTATCACAATCTGCTTGTGATTTAACTACTCTGAACAATTTTGTGTCATCTGCAAATTTGATTCTCACTCGTATTTCTTTCCAGATCATTTATAAATATATTGAAAAGTAAGGGTCCCAATACAGATCCCTGAGGCACTCCACTGTCCACTCCCTTCCACTGAGAAAATTGCCCATTTAATCCTACTCCCTTGTGTGTTGGGAAAGAGAATAGTGATAGGAGTATATTACCATCCACCTGACCAAAATGGTGAGATGGATAATGAAATGCTAAGAGAAATTGAGGAAGGTAACCAAACTGGTAGAGTAGTAATAATGGTAGATTTCAATTATCCCAATATTGACTGGGTAAGTGAAATATCAAGGCATGCTAGAGAGATAAAGTTCCTGGATGTAATAAATGACTGCTTCATGGATCAGTTGGTCCAGGAACCAAAGAAAGGGAGCTATTTTAGATTTAATTCTTAGTGGAATGCAGGATTTGGTGAGAGGTAACAGTGGTGGGGCCACTTCATTTCATTTAATAAAATTTATTAATCGCCTATCACTGTAAGGCCTAGGTGATGTACAAATTATACATACATAATAAAAGCAAACAAACAAAATACATAAACATACATATTGGCAATAATGATCATAACATGATCAAATTTAAACTAATAACTGGAAGGGGGACAATAAGTAAATCTACAGCTCTAACACTAAACTTTCAAAAGGGAAACTGAAAAAATGAGGAAAATAGGGGTGCACAGCTTTGTTTGACTCCTCCTTTGACCTGGAAAAAATAAGAACTCCTAGATTTCTTGTAAGTCAAAGTTTTCTTTATTGATCTTTTTCTCCCTGGAAGCCTCCATGAGCTAAGTTAGTTTTTAGTAGAAGTAGACTTTAAGAAGGCATTATCCCTATCTCGATTGCCTGATATACAGATTTCTCTTGTTTAAAGTAGGACTGTGCCCCATACAAAGAGAGAGGCTAGGGTTAGGGAGATTTTAACATCTCCAGAGCCCACAACAACTCAGCCACGGATTTCGTCCTCCTTCACGCCGACGCTGGGTACGAATCCGGGAGAGAGGGCTGCTGCGGAAGCAGAGTCTGAGCGGGAGTCTGCTCTGCTGGACGAGGCAATATCACTCAGCCCCGGAGTTCGTAGTAATCCCTCCCTGCCTCAACATGTGAGTTTGACTGGACTTGGAAGTTCCCTTGTTGGGACTGGGAGCCCTGATGATCTACCTTGTCAGACAGTGGAAGGTGTGAGGGGGGGGAGGGGACCAGGCTGTGGGGGGAGGAGGAGAGCCCAAATTTGGAGAATTTAATTATACCTCAAACTCTGACAGAGATCAGCCTTGGCTCACTCTGGACTGCGATAAATTAACTATAGCTTTCTCTAATGATTTTATCTCAGAATATTTTAAATGTTCAACAGCGTTTTACAAACTTGGAATATTCAGTAGCCTCAAATAAATTGAATATAGAAAAGTGTGAAAGCCGATTGGAAAAAGTAGATGTGTTTCAGCAAAAGTTAAAGCTGAATTGCTGAATGAAAAAAAGTTGGAATTCATGGAAAATTCCATAAAATACTTGAGTCTCCAGGTACTGAATTTCCCAATGGTTAAATTAATTTCTGCTAAAGAAATGTTTAATCAGTATTTAATAGAAATATTGAAGATGCAACAGCAAACTTTGCCAGTTTTTTCTAAAGTGTATTATTTACCAGTAAGATCTAGGGCTGATATTTCAGCTGGAGGGGAGATACCAGGAAGATCTGTCTGAAGTGTTGGAAATATCAGTAGATACTGAAGTTAAGATAAGGGCTACACTATGTGTTTCATTTGTGTTTACAACAGACCATTATGTAGTTTTGCTGTTATTTTTGGCACAAGGCTTGCAAATTTTCTATGGCCAGAAAATCTGAATTTATCCAGATTTGGCAAGGATAACCCAAGGTAGGAGAAAAAGGTTTCTGAGATTGAGACCAGATATAGAAGCTATTGGATCCAGATTTATGTTGAAGTTTCCTTGCAGATGCAAGATTAATTATTCAAATTATAAATATACTTTCTTTTTTTTAAGTTTCTCAGCTCCAAATGTTTTTGGACTCTTATACCCCAATTGCCACAGAGAATGGATAGAAGCAATAGAAAGAAGCCCAGTGATACCTCTGATTGTAATTGATATATGGGATGGTGAGATCCCCATTTTTCTAAAATAACAGCTTTCCTGTCGTGTAGCCAGATGGGCTCAGAACAAGTGGGTATAGTGTGCTCGTGCTAGCAGTTGGAGACGGATCTGACGTCAGCACGGGTACATATACCCCCACAGGAAGTGAAGCTCTTCAGTAATTTCCGTCTCCAAAGCAGTTTGGAGAGCCTGCACGCTCGCTGAGCATGTTTCCAATCTACTTCTACTTTTCTACTTCTAAAAGTTTACAGGAACATCGAGCCCCGCGCTCCTGCGGTGATACCACTGGTCCCTCCCCCAGTTGAGCTTCCCGGGGTGAGTTCCGTGCTCCCTCGGACGTTTAGGCCTCTGTCCGGTGGCCGAATCGCGGCAAGGACCAAGCCTGCGGGCTAAGAGGCGCCTCGGTCCCGGCGTGGACCTGGGAGGCAGCGGGTGCATTCCTCAAGCGAGGTGGTGACGGTACTTCCCCTCTCCCCCGCAGCCGGAGACCGCCCGGGTTCTAGCCGGGAAGCGCCGAGGATCAGGCAAGGTGCACAACTTTTACTTTTGGTCTCCGAAGTCGAGGATCGGCGGCGTTGCCTGTATGTGGCTCGCCGCGGTGGTCGCCATTTTGTTGACCCGGTTCAGGTATTGAGCGCCCATGATAGGCGCCTGTATTGAGCGCATACTGCTGACTGCATATTATTGAGCTCATATTTTGTTTAGCGTATATTGTTGACCGCATATTATTGAGCGCATATTTTGTTTAGCGTATATTGTTGACCGCATATTATTGAGCGCATATTTTGTTTAGCGTATAGTGCTGACCACATATTATTGAGCTCATGTTGTATTAAGCCTATATAGCTGCCGCTTAGCGTTGAGCGCGCCTATTGTTGAGCGCGCCTATTGTTTTGTGCGCCTATTACTTTAGCGCAATGGACCAATCGAATGCCCCGGTGTCCCAGGCGGCGGCGCCTCCTGAATCCGGTGTGAAAGCTCACGGCCTCTGCTCAGCATGCCAGCTCAGAGCCACGCACAGCGAGGAACCAGACTCCCTTTGTGCCCAATGTGAGGAGGCAGTAGGAGCCTCGGGCCAGGACCAGTCTTAACCAAGGTTTGTGGATAGTTCTCCAGGGGCCACCCCGGATCTCGCAGGCAGTCTCGAACAGCCGGGAATCCCGGGGGATCTGGTACCTAGGCGACTTGAGTCCACCTCCATTTCATGGGCGGATCTCTTTAAGGGGATCCATGCCTTTGTACAGATGCAATCAGCTTCCCGTTCAGGCCCTGCTGTTACAGGGGCTGCTGCTCCTGCTGCTCCTCCAGTGGACCCTGCCCCTGGACCTTCGCGCCCTTATCGTGCACCGCCTCCGGGCAGTCCGGTTCAGGCGGACCCTGATGTCTCGGAGACCGACTCAGAACCCTCCGAGGAGGAGGGAACTTCCCTCAGGGATGGAGCCATATCGAACCATGAGGCGGTTCTTTCCCAAGGAAGATCTCTCCGACCTAATATCTCAGTGCCTTGCGGAGTTGGATATTTCGGGGCCCAGCTCTGCGGTGCCACCTACACAGAACCCTCTGCTAGAAGGTCTTCGTCCTTCAGCTTGCCATTTTCCCTTCTTGCAAGCTGCACAGCAACTGATAGATCTGGAATGGGCTGCACCGGTGGCCTCATTCAAAGGGGGGCGGGGCCTGATAGGCATGACCCCCTGGATCTGGCTATCAAGGAGATGCTGGCGTGCCCTCAGGTGGATGCCTTAGTTAGCGCTGTGGTCAAGCGCACTACCATTCCAGTTGAGGGGGGGGGTGGCCCTCAAGGAGGCTCATGACAGGCGACTGGACGCCATCCTGAAACAGATATTTGAGGTGGCAGCTCTGTCTTTGCGAATCGCAACCTGCTGCACAGTGGTGACGCGCTCCTGTTTGTCACAGGTTAGGAACAATGCTCCGGCAGCGGACATGGAGTCCTCTCTCTCGTTCCTCACGGATGCCGCATCCGACCTAGTCCGTACAACAGCTAAGGGGATCTCATCTTCTGTGGCTGCCAGGAGGCAGCTCTGGATACGGAATTGGTCTGCTGATGCTCCTTCGAAGACGCGCCTCACCAGAATGCCCTTTAAGGGGTCTTTCCTGTTCGGCAGCGACCTTGATAAACTGGCCAGCACATGGGGTGCTTCTCCCATACCTCGACTGCCAGAAGACAGGTTCAAAAGGAACCAGCGCGCCTTTCCAAGGCCCTCCAGAGGCAGAAGTTCTCCACGCTTCAATCCCTATAGGGGTCGCTACCAGGCACCTCGTCCTCAGGCCAGGAACCAGTCCTTTCGGCCCAAGCAGCAGAAGAGAGGAGCCGGCTCGGGCTCAGGTCCCGGCCGCGCCTCCCAATGAGGTTCAGCCGATCCATCTGGGGGACGGGGCCATAGGGGGCAGGTTAACCCTCTTCTACCCCAGATGGGTCGAGATTACGTCGGACCAGTGGGTCCTCGCCATCATCCGAGAGGGTTACTTTCTGGACTTCCATCATCTCCTTCCGGACAGGTTTGTGGAATCCTCATGTCCGATCCACAAGAAGGCAGCATTGGAAGTTACCCTGGCGAGGCTCCTGTCCCTGAAAGCCATAGTCCCGGTACCTGCACGGGAAATGAATTCTGGGCATTATTCCATTTATTTCATGGTACCCAAGAAAGGGGGCACCTTTCGGCCCATCCTGGACCTCAAGTCCGTCAACCAATACTTTACGGGTCCCGAGGTTTCTCATGGAAACTCTACGCTCAGTCAAGAATGCAGTACAGCCAGGAGAATTCCTCACGGCCTTAGATCTATCAGAAGCCTACCTGCATATCCTGATTCATCAGCGCTACCTACGCTTCAAGGTGCTAGGACGCCACTTCCAGTTTCGGGCTTTGCCCTTCGGGCTGGCCACATCGCCGCGGACCTTCACCAAGGTGTTTGTAGTGGTAGCAGCGGCGCTCAGACGGGAAGGAATCCTTGTCCATCCCTACCTAGACAATTGGCTGATCAGGGCGAAATCGCGAGAGGAGAGCCATCAGGCAACCAACAGAGTGATCGCCCTTCTGGAAAGCCTGGGATGGGTTGTCAACCTCAGCAAGAGTTGCCTACAGCCTTCCCAATCTTTGGAATATCTGGGAGTCCAGTTCGACACCCAGGCAGACACAGTCAGTCTCACCACCAAGAGAAGATTAAAACTTCAGATGCGTCTCCGGTCCTTGATGGGAGCCAGTCGACCCACAGCTTGGGATTACTTGCAGGTTCTCGGTCTCATGGCATCCACCCTGGAACTGGTACCCTGGGCGAGGGCCCATATGAGACCTCTAAAACGCTCCCTGCTCTCTCGATGGAACCCCCGCTTCCGACATTACTCTATGCATCTACCTCTACCAGTCAGAGTGCGGACTCAGCTACGGTGGTGGTTGCAGTCCAACCACATGAGCAGGGGGTCCAAGATGTCCTCCCCCACATGGACTCTGCTCACCACAGATGCCAGCCTGAGCGGCTGGGGAGCACACTGCGAAGACCTCACAGCCCAAGGGCGGTGGAACAGGGAAGAGTCAGGGTGGAACACCAACCGGCTAGAGGCACGGGTAGTCCGGTTAGCCTGCCTGACATTTGCTCACAGACTGAGGAGCAGAGCAGTCAGAGTGATGTCAGACAACGCCACCACGGTGGCATACATCAACCGACAGGGCGGAACCAGAAGCCAACAGGTGTCCCTCGAGATAGCTCTGCTGATGGCTTGGGCAGAGGCGAATCTTCAGGTCATCTCCGCCGTCCACATTGCCGGAAGGGACAACACCACGGCAGACTTCCTCAGCAGAGAAAGCCTAAATCCGGGAGAGTGGCAGCTGTCCCCCACAGCTTTCCAGATGATTGTGGATCACTGGGGGATTCCGGACATGGACCTACTAGCAGACAGGTCCAATGCTCAAGTACCCAAATACTTCAGCCGCAGGCGAGATCCGTTCTCTCAGGGGATCGACGCCCTGGTTCAGCTGTGGCCTCCAGGGGCCCTGCTATACGCCTTTCCTCCATGGCCCCTGCTGGGTGCCCTTATCCACAAGATTCGGAAGTACCGGGGCCTAGTTCTTCTGGTGGCACCAGACTGGCCAAGAAGACCCTGGTACGCGGACATGAGAAGACTACTGGCAGGGGAGCCCCTTCCCCTGCCTCCGCTCAGGGACCTGCTCCGTCAAGGTCCCATCCTTCAAGAGGATCCGGCTCAATTCTCTCTTACGGTCTGGCCATTGAGAGGGCTAGACTGAAGAAGAGAGGTTACTCTGAGTCAGTGATAGACACACTCCTCCGAGCCCGCAAGTTCTCCACATCCCTCACCTACGTCAGGATTTGGAGAGTGTTTTGAAGCCTGGTGCGATACTCATAGCACCAATCCACATGCGGCTACCATCCCTATGGTTTTGAATTTCCTGCAGGATGGGCTTCAGAAGGGTCTCTCCCTCAGCTCCATCAAGGTTCAGGTGGCTGCGCTGTCTTGCTATGGTCCCAGGAGAGATGGCAAGACCATTGCCAACCCTCCAGATGTTTCTCGCTTCCTGAAAGGAGTCAAGCACATTCGTCCGCCACTGAAGTGGCCAGTGCCTTTGTGGAACCTCAATTTAGTTTTGGATTTCCTCGCGGGATCCACCTTCCGACCCCTCCGGGGCCTGTCTCTACGTTCTTTCACTTTGAAGATGGTGTTCTTGCTGGCTATATGTTCAGCACGCCGCATCTCGGAGCTACAAGCACTGTCTTGCTGGGATCCTTTTCTCAGACTCACTCCTGAGGCTACCCATCTTCGCACAGTTCCATCCTTCTTGCCTAAGGTAGTCTCACGATTTCACCTCAACCAGACCATATCCTTGCCAACTACGGCAGGCCTGAAGAAATCAGAAGAAGGGAGTTTGCTACGCCATCTCGACATTGGCAGATTGCTGCCCAGATATCTGGAAATGACAGAAACAATTCGAAAGACTGACCATCTGTTCGTCCTTCACAGCGGGAAGAAACAAGGAGAAGCGGCCTCTCGGCCCACCATCGCTCGCTGGATTAAAGAAGTCGTCAGAGCGGCCTACATGGAGGCCGGGAAGTCACCGCCTCTACAAGTCAAGGCTCATTCTACCAGAGCCCAAGCAGCATCTTGGGTGGAATCTAGGATGCTGTCGCCTGCAGAAATATGTAAAGCGGCGACGTGGTCCTCCCTCCATACCTTCTCCAGGTTCTACAGTCTGGATGTCCAGGCCAGGGAGGACACAGCATTTGCGAGGGCAGTATTACACTGTCCTCAGGCAGCCTTCCGCCCAGTCCGGGAGTAAAGCTTTTGTACATCCCACTTGTTCTGAGTCCATCTGGCTACACGACAGGAAATGGTGAGATTACTTACCTGATAATCCCGTTTTCCTTAGTGTAGACAGATGGACTCAGCATCCCGCCCAGCTGCCTGTAGTCATTGGTTTCATCGATTCAAGGTAAGCCTTATCACTTCTTACATGAGTGCGTCCACTCTACCAGGTGTCTACGCCTTCCGGTTGGGAATGCTGGCGGTCTCCAGCTACTATCAATCGGTCAGGGGAGTCCTGTTTTCACTATTTCTTTGGTCGTCAGTACACATATATCCATAACAGCTTTTGCAAGGAAGATTACTGAAGAGCTTCACTTCCTGTGGGGATATATGTACCCGTGCTGACGTCAGATCCGTCTCCAACTGCTAGCACGAGCACACTATACCCACTTGTTCTGAGTCCATCTGTCTACACTAAGGAAAACGAGATTATCAGGTAAGTAATCTCACTATTATTTTCTATTAGCTCGTAAAATATTACCTGTATTAGGCAGATATCTGATAAATATGGAAAAAGGTATTCTTGATAATTATATAATGCAAAATATCTGTTTTTCAATTATAATAAAGTTTTTTGAAAATGCAATAAATAAAAAATAATAAAAATGAGGAAAATAGTAAGAGAGAAAAACTGAAAAGTGCAGCTGCAAAGGTTAAGTGTTCAACAGGCATGGACATTGTTTAAAAATACAATCCTAGACGCGCAGTCTAGATGTATTCCACACATTAAGGAAGGCAAAATGATTACAAGCATGGTTAAAAGGTGAGGTGAAAGAGGCTATTTTAGCCAATGAAATATCCTTCAAAAATTGTAAGAAGGATCCATCTAAAGAAAATAGGATAAAGCATAAGCATTGTCATGTTACGTGTAAAACATTGATAAGACAGTCGAAGAGAGAATTTGAAATGAAGTTAGCCGTAGAGGCAAAAACTCATAATACATTTTTTAAATATATCTGAAGCAAGAAACCTATGAGGGAGTCGGACCATTATTTATTTATTTATCTATTTATTTATTTTTGGTTTTTAATATACCGATCTTCTTGTATTGGATGCAAATCAAACCGGTTTACAGTGAAACAATTCAACTTGCCTAAGAGCATTACATGAAACGAAGCGCATTAGATGACAGAGGGGTTAAAGGGGCTCTTAGGGAAGATAAGGCCATTGCAGAAAGTCTAAATGGATTCTTTGCTTCCGTGTTCACTAATGAAGATGTTGAGGAGATACCAGTTCCGGAGATGGTTTTCAGGGGTGTTGAGTCAGATGAACTGAACCAAGAAGATGTAGTAGGCCAGATTGGCAAACTAAAGAGTAGCAAATCTCCTGGACTAGATGGTATGCATCCTTGGGTACTGAAGGAACTAAAAAATGAGATTTCTGATCTATTAGATTACAAAGTTTAACTATCATTAAATTCATCCATTGTACCTGAAAACTTGAGGGTGGCCAATGTAGCCCCAATATTTAAAAAAGGCTCCAGGGGCGATCCGGGTAACTATAGACCAGTGAGCCTGTCTTCAATGCCGGGAAAAATAGTGGAAACTATTCTCAAGATCAAAATTGTAGAGCATATAGAAAGTCATGGTTTAATGGAACACAGTGAACATAGATTTACCCAAGAGAAGTCTTGTCTAACAAATCTGCTTCATTTTTTTGAAGGGGTTAATAAACATGTGGATAAAGGTGAACTGGTAGATGTAGTGTATTTGGATTTTCAGAAGGCGTTTGACAAAGTCCCTCATATAAAAATTAAAAATAAATAAATATGAGAGGCTTCTAAGAAAACTAAAAAGTCATGGTTCCCTGTACGTACAAGGATCAGTCCAGACTGTGGGTTATGCTCCCAGTCCAGCAGGTGGAGTCAGAAGCAAAAATTAGAGGGGGTTCTATATGACGTGACCCCCTGTGCCTCAATCCTCAGTATCTTCTGACTCCAGCAGGTGTGAGCAGGGGACTGTTCAGTCCCCAGCACAGCTTCTTTAGGTCTTTTCCTATTCTCTTGAGGGATCAAGAAATTTAAAAAAAAAAAAAAAAAAAGGGAAAGAGCTTCATAATTTTAATATTTTATTTGGCTAAAGCTTTTATTTCAGACTTTTGTCTGCTACTGACAGGACCTTGTTAGCTTACTGTTTCTGAACACCTTTCCTCTCTTATTCTCTCTTGGGGGAAGAAACTTTGGGGTAAGTGTTTTAATACTTTTTTTCTTTCAGAAACAGTGAATTTTACCTCTTGCCGTTTTTGGGCGGCACTGGAGGACAACTTTCTGACAAAAATTTTTTCCTGTCAGTTTCACCACCCTCCTCCCGAGTCCGTCGTGTCTTCCTACCCGCGGTCCCGCGACGCGCCATTCCGCGGGGCTGCTGCCTGCTGGGAGGCCCTTTCCCCGGCAGTGCTTGGGCTGGTAGGAAGAAGGAGGGTGTTTTTAGCGTTGTTCGCTATTTAATAGTACCTGTTTCAGGTCTCTGCCGCGCCGTTTGGTTCCTGCCTCCCTGAGGGAAGAAACTCCTCCCTCATGTTGCGTACTCCTTCTTGTGCTTCCTGCGGGCGTTTGGGCAGCTGCCTCTCTGCCGAGGGGCTGTGCTCCAATTGTACCCTCCCCAAGAAAGTTAGCACACCATCAGGGGAAGGCACAGGACACCACTTGGAGGACGGCACTTCTCGTCAGCGGCAGGCTCCGTTCCCGTTGAGCGCGGGAACGGCGGCCATTTTGTTTTCTGAGGGAGAAACCGGCGCTTCTGATTGTGAGGACACAGGGGATTCAGTTTCTCGTCCACCGGCCATTCTGACACCCACGGTCGGCTCAGAAGACCCATTTACGGTAGGGGAACCCCCGGGGGGGCTACCTACAGGACTACCAGGTTTTTCCCCGGAATTTGTAGTTTTAATGCACCGCGCCTTTTTACAGAGCTGCGGTCAGCCTATGGGTACGGCCGGGGGTCCTCCTCCTGCCAAGTTACCACGTTTGGATCCTTCATTAGGGGGACCTTCGGCACAGGGTGTGGCCCAAGTTACAAGTGCTACTCCACTGCCTAACAAGCCTCCCGTGGTTCTACCACGGAATTCTCCGGTTACTCCACAGGGAAATGTTCTACAGGATTTGGCAGGAGATGATCCTTCTCTTTCAGTTCAGCTGGAAGGGGACGATCCCCGAGTGCTTCGCATTTTTCAGCTGGAGGAATTGGAAGGTCTCATTCTACAGGAGATGGACATTGATCCTCCTCCGGACCCAACACCCTCAGACCCTAAAATTAAGAAGGGAGACCCTCTCCTGGCGGGCCTTCGACCCATGGCAAAGGCTTTCCCTACTCGCCCCAGTTTCTTACAACTGATTTCTAGAGAATGGGATACTCCAGAGGCCTCCCTCAGGGTCAGCAAAGCTATGGAAAAGTTATATCCTCTTCCTATGGATTTTCTAGACCTTTTAAAAGTACCGGCAGTAGATTCTGCGGTCTCTGCGGTGACTAAAAGCACCACTATCCCTGTAACGGGCGGTACAGCTCTGAGGGATCTGCAGGATAGGAAGTTGGAGGTTTTTCTTAAGAGAATTTTTGAGGTCTCGGCTCTCGGAGTGCGTGCGGCTATCTGCACTGCTCTTGCGCAGAGGGCTGGCTTACGTTGGATTCAACAACTACTCACCTCGCAGGATCTCCCTACTGCTGAAGCTCAACAGGCAGATAGGCTAGAGTCTGTGATAGCCTATGGTGCGGACGCACTTTATGACCTTCTTAGAGTTCTATCTCGGTCAATGGTTTCAGCTGTTTCGGCCCGCCGTCTTCTCTGGCTTTGCAACTGGTCGGCGGATTCCTCTTCCAAGACACGTCTGGGTTCTTTACCTTTTAAGGGAAAGTTCCTTTTTGGAGAGGATTTGGACCAGATAATCAAGTCCCTGAATGAGAATGCGGTGCATAAGCTTCCAGAGGACAGACCTCGTTCGACTAGGTCTTTTAGTTTTTCCAGAAACCGATCTCGGAACCAGCGTCGCGCTCGAACAGGCAACAGCCAGCTTCAAGGACTCCTTCTTATCGCTCTCAAGGCTGGAATCGGTCCTTTCGAGGTAGGCGAACGGGCAAAGAGGCTACAGCCTCTCGCTCAACCCCTAAACCATCACAATGATGCCAAATTAGCCCACGAGCTGACCCCGCGGGTGGGGGGCCGGCTCTCCCTCTTTTACAGGGAGTGGGCTCGCATCACGTCGGACCAGTGGGTTCTGGACATCCTAAGTCAAGGTTACGCATTGGATTTTGTCTACGCCCCCAGAGACAGATTTCTCTTCTCGCCTTGCGGTTCTCTCCACAAGCAGCAAGCCGTCCGTCAGACTCTTCAGCGTCTGCGGGCTTTAGGAGCGATAAGACCAGTGTCCGTCACCGAGCTGGGTCGAGGTCACTACTCCATTTATTTTGTGGTTCCCAAAAAGGAGGGATCTTTCCGACCCATTCTAGACCTCAAGACCGTCAACAGGGCACTCAGGGTATCTCGTTTCCGCATGGAAACGCTCAGGTCGGTGTTAGCAGCGGTCCATCGAGGAGAATTTCTTGCTTCTTTGGATTTAACGGAGGCGTACCTCCATATTCCGATCCATCCGGATTTTCAACGCTTTCTCCGCTTCAAAATCCTAGGGCAGCATTTCCAATTCAAGGCGCTACCTTTTGGTCTAGCCACAGCTCCTCGAGTTTTTACAAAGATTATGGTTGTAGTCGCAGCGGCCCTTCGTCGGGAAGGAATTCTGGTTCATCCATATCTCGACGACTGGCTTATTCGGGCAAAGTCCCGAAGACAGGGGATCCTTGCAGTGGACAGGGTAGTGTCCCTGCTTCAGTCCCTGGGCTGGATAATCAACTACGACAAAAGCCGTCTTACTCCATCTCAGTCGTTGGATTTTCTGGGCGCTCACTTCAACACGAGAGAGGGAAAAGTGTTCTTACGTCCAGAGCGAGCGCAGGCATTGAGAGAACAGGTCTCTCGTTTCTTGACTCTCCAAGTTCCAACAGCCTGGGATTATCTACAAGTACTGGGAACTATGGCCTCCACGATCGATCTAGTTCCATGGGCCTTTGCGCATCTTCGACCTCTACAGAAGGCTCTGCTATCCCGTTGGAAACCGACATCTCAAGAGTACAGTGCGGTTCTTCCAATTCCACCGGCAGCTCGACTCAGTCTCCTTTGGTGGTTGGATCCTCACAATCTGGCCCAGGGAGTATCCTTGGAGACACCGGATTGGTTAGTGGTCACCACGGATGCCAGCCTCACGGGTTGGGGGGCGGTATGCCAGTCGAGCTCCATTCAAGGAATTTGGACACACGAACAGAGTCAGTGGTCCATAAACCAGTTGGAGACGAGGGCCGTTCGCCTTGCCTTACAGGGATTCCTTCCTCTTGTTCGTCAGAGAGCAGTCAGGATTCTCTCGGACAATTCAACCACGGTATCTTACATCAACCGTCAGGGAGGCACGAGGAGTCCCCTGGTTGCGTGGGAAGCGGAAAGGCTAATGCAGTGGGCGGAACAACACTTGTCTCGGATAGCTGCCTCTCACATCGCAGGCATAGACAACGTTCAGGCGGATTTTCTCAGCCGACAACGTCTGGATCCGGGAGAGTGGGAGCTCTCCAGAGAGGCGATGATTCTCATAGAAGATCGTTGGGGTCCCCCCCATGTAGATCTCATGGCCACAGCCAAGAACACAAAGGCCACTCGTTTCTTCAGCCGCAGAAGAGAGCACGGGGCAGAAGGGGTAGATGCTCTGGTCCTCCCGTGGCCCAGACAGATTCTGCTGTATGTATTTCCCCCGTGGCCCCTAGTGGGACGGGTACTTTGTCGCATAGAAGTTCACCCAGGACCGGTAATTCTGGTAGCCCCGGAATGGCCAAGGAGACCATGGTTCGCGGACCTACTTCTTCTAGTTCGCGAACTCAGTCATCTTCCTCGTCTTCTCAAACAGGGTCCAATATTTTTAGAAGAGGCAGATCGCTTCTGTCTTGCGGCCTGGCTTTTGAGAGGCGCAAGTTGAGACATCAAGGATATCCTGAGGCGGTTATTTCCACTCTGTTGCGGTCTAGAAAGACTTCCACCTCGGTCACTTATATCAGAGTTTGGAAAGTTTTTGAGGATTGGTGTGTTGCTCGTGACATTGTACCGACTAATGCCTCGGTAGTTCAAGTCTTAGCTTTCCTTCAAGATGGCCTTGACATGGGTCTTGCATATAACTCCCTTAGGGTGCAAGTAGCAGCGTTGGGAGCGTTGTTGCAGACGGGAATGATTTCTCCACACTCTTCTCATCCAGATATACTCCGTTTTCTTAAGGGTGTGCGACAATTGAATCCTCCTTCCAGATCGCCATGTCCCTCTTGGAGTCTCAATTTGGTTCTCGAGGCTCTTGTAGGACCTCCTTTTGAGCCTTTACGCATGGCCACCATCAAAGACCTCACTCTAAAGTCTGTCTTTCTGGTAGCCATAAGTTCAGCTCGTCGTATTTCAGAACTCCAAGCTTTGTCTTGCCGAGAACCTTACCTCCGTATTTCAGAGGACGGTATTTCCCTAAGGAATGTTCCCTCTTTTCTTCCAAAAGTGGTTTCTTCTTTCCACTTGAATCAGTCGGTAGAACTCCCTTCTTTCTCCGTGTCTGATTCCAGACAACTACGTAGTCTGGATGTTAAAAGATGTCTCATGCAGTACTTGGAATCTACCAATGACTTTCGTCTCACGGATCATCTTTTTGTTCTATGGTCTGGCCCCAGGAAGGGTCAGATGGCTTCTAAGACAACCATTGCTCGATGGTTGAAAGGTGCGATTTCTGCTGCATACATAGGGAAAGGGCGCCAACCACCTCTGGGGGTTAAGGCACATTCCCTCCGGGCGCAGGCTGCGTCCTGGGCAGAAAGTTCTTTGGTGTCTGCTCAAGAAATTTGTAGAGCGGCCACCTGGAAATCTCTACATACTTTCTCTAGACACTATCGTTTAGATGTTCGGGCTCCGGGTTTCGGTTCCTTTGGAGATAGTGTCTTGAGAGCAGGGCTGGTATCGGCCCACCCGGAGTAGGGAAGCTTTGGTACATCCCACAGTCTGGACTGATCCTTGTACGTACAGGGAAAAGAAAATTATTCCTTACCTGCTAATTTTCGTTCCTGTAGTACTAAGGATCAGTCCAGACGCCCTCCCTAGAATTTAAGGGTTGTTTTTGGGATAAGCCTCTGCTCTTCACTCCTATCATTTCTACTGCTTCTTCTTCTTTCAAGCTCGTCCTGGGGTTTCAGGACTTTCTGTTCTTACACAGTTTCGGTTTGACAAGTTCCTTTTGTAGGTTGTTTGTTATTAGTTTAATCTTCGTTCATTATTGTTGAACAATTGTTATTCTTGATCCCTCCGTCTCTTCTCTTTGGCTTTTTAAGTCTAGTTACTGAGGATTGAGGCACAGGGGGTCACGTCATATAGAACCCCCTCTAATTTTTGCTTCTGACTCCACCTGCTGGACTGGGAGCATAACCCACAGTCTGGACTGATCCTTAGTACTACAGGAACGAAAATTAGCAGGTAAGGAATAATTTTCTTATAGGAGGCGATGTCCTTTCATGTATTACAAACTGGTTTGGGGACAGGAAGCAGAGATTGGGATTGAATGGTCAGTTTTCTTAGTGGAAAAAGGTGAGGAGTGGAGTGCTTCAGGGATCTGTACTTGGACCGGCGCTTTTCAATATATATTTATTTATTTAGAATTTTTATATACCGACATTCTTGATGATAAATATCAAATCATATCTGTTTCCATTGAAACAGAACAGTTGCAGCTATGGCGTTACATTGAAACAAGTCGACAAATCATTAAATAATAGGTGAATATAGAAAAAAATAATTATAGATAAGCAATTATAAATAAAACCATTATAGATAACAATTGATTATAAATAAACAGGTCGTAAAAAAAACGAATGACAACGAATGACAAATATAATGGGGCAGCAAAAACAGTGGAAAACAAGCGATACATAAAGTTAGGCGACTAATATATATTGTTGTGTGTAAGCTGAATAGAAAGGGCGTGGTGGGGTCCAGAGGAATCAGGTGGCCATGAGGAAGGAGAAGGTTGAGAAGCTCAGGCTGAAAGGTGGATTGAGATCTGGTTGAAGGATGGGGGAAAGGAAGAGCGAGGAGGATGGGGGGAAAAGGAAGAGCGAGGAGGGGGATGGATGAGTGGCATTAAATCAAAAATTAAATATATATTATATATATTATATTATATTATTATATATATATATTATATTATTATATATATATATTATATATATATATATATATATATATATATATATATAAAATCAGGAAAGGAATACGAGTGAGGTTATCAAATTTGCGGATGATACAAAATTATTCAGAGTAGTTAAATCACAAGCGGATTGTGATACATTACAGGAGGACCTTGCAAGACTGGAAGATTGGGCATCCAAATGGCAGACGAAATTTAATGTGGGCAAGTGCAAGGTGTTGCATATAGGGAAAAATAACCCTTGCTCTAGTTAGTGTTGGGTTCCATATTGGGAGCTACCACCCAGGAAAAAGATGTAGGCATCAATAGTGGATAATACTTTAAAATCGTTGGCTCAGTGTGCTGCAGCAGTCAAAAAAGCAAACAATGTTAGGAATTATTAGGAAGGGAATGGTTAATAAAACGGAAAATGTCATCATGCGTCTATATCGCTCCATGGTGAGAGGTCTTGAATGAGTAGATGTGAATCTGTTGTTTACACTTTTGAATAATAGGACTAGGGGGCATTTCATAAAGTTACAAGTAGCACATTTGACTAATCGGAGAAAATTCTTTTTCACTCGGTGCATAATAAAGCTCTGGAATTTGTTGCCAGAGGATGTGGTTAATGCAGTTAGTGTAGCTGGGTTCAAAAAAGGTTTGCATAAGTGCTTGGAGGAGAAGTCAATTAACTGTTATTAATCAAGTTTACTTAGGGAATAGCCACTGCTATTAATTGCATCAATAGCATGGGATCTTCTTAGTGTTTGGGTAATTGCCAGGTTCTTGTGGCCTAGTTTGACGTCTGTCGGAAACAGGATGCTGGGCTTGATGGACCCTTGGTCTGACCCAGCATGGCTATTTATTTATTTTATTTATTTATTTTTATTCTTTTTTATACTGAAGTATAGCTGAGTGCCTTCACCCCGGTTTACAGTGTAACAACTTCATACAATGTGAACAGGTTATAAATTATAACATAATACAAAAAAATAGATATAACATCTCGGCAAAAGCAGAGTATAACATGTTAGAATGAGACAATTTAAGGCTTAATTTAGAAGAAACTTATTAAAGAAGTATTAGAGTTCAAGATGAAAGTTGATATTGATATATATATATATTGATCATATCAGTCTGTGAATGATTGTCTAAACAACCATGTTTTTAGTTCTTTTTTGAATGTTTTGGAATCTTTGATGGAACTTAGGTATCCTGGGATAGAGTTCCATTCTATTGGTCCAGCTATAGAGAAGGCTCTATGTCTAGTAGAGGATAGTTTCGCAGATGAGAGAGGAGGAATGATTAGCTGTAATTTGTCAGAAGACCTTGAAGAGCGGGGTGATTTGTGAATTGCAATCATGTTGTCCAGAGATGAATTGTTGTCTTTGTAAATTTCGTTATGTAGAATGGTTAAGGATTTGTATTTAATTCTTTGTGAAATTGGTAGCCAGTGAAGGTTTTTTAGGGTTGGGGAGATGTGATCAAACTTCCTTTTGCCGGTGAGCACTCGTGCAGCAGCATTTTGAAGTAATTGTAGTGGTTTTAGGGAGGATTTAGGTAGTCCTAAGAAAATTGTGTTGCAATAATCTAGGCTTGAGAAAATGAGGGTTTGAAGAATTGTTCTGAAGTCATTCGGGTACAGTAATGGTTTGAGATGTTTGAGGATCTGGAGTTTATGAAAGCCTTCTCTCGTTTTTATAGCTATGCAATTCTTAAGACTCAGATCATAATCAATCCAGATGCCAAGATCCTTTATTGGATTCTTCATTTGAATGTTGGAGTTGTCTATTTGAATGTAGGGAATTTGAGAAGAATGAGTTGAGAAGTTTCTTTTTATTAAGATCCATTCGGTTTTGTTCATATTTAAGCATAGTTTTAGTTGGTTGAGAAAAATTTTGATTGAATTGAGGTATTTTACTGTGAGGTATATTGCTTCTTCAATGGTAGATGTTATGTTCTTATAGACTGCTTTTCGAACACACTAGGCGTAGTCTGCAGACATGGAAATATTTTCCTCTCTGTCTGGTAGGATTGCACTCTTTCAAATGCTATTGATGCCTAAGTGGCTCTATTTCTTTCAAACCTTACTTATCTATCTCACTAAACAAGAAACTCTTAAAGTAGAAAGAGAGTAAGTTTATTTATCTGGCAGGGTAGAGAGCCAAGAATTGCCTTGACTAAATTGAAAAGGGAGGGGAAGCAGGGAGGTCTTGGATTTGCTAATCTACTTTATTACAATATGGCATGCAGTCTTTGCCATATGGGAGACTGGATGCTGGGTACGTCCTTCTATACCCCTCTGAGCATAGAACAGGAATTGGCAAACCTCTATGATCTAACGAGTCTCCCATGAGATAGATCATAAACAATTCTATGCCTACCTTCAGGCTATGTGAAATCCTTAGACCCACAAGATTTAACCTGTGTCTTTCAGTCTGAGGTAGCTGAGATCTTTGAGTGGGATGATCCTAGTAGGCATTTTGTTACTTATTTTTACCAGAAAATACTGTTGAAATCCCCTCCTATAAACATGGTTAATATATTGGTGAGTTGGTTTCAGGAGTCACCACCTTTCCCATCGATCTATACACCAAATTTATCCCCAGGATTCGCTCAATCACTACCAATATAGGCCTTTGTGAGATTCAATATAAGTTTCTCATGTGCACCTATATCTCCCCAGAGTGAGCTGCTAAAATGAAAATTTCGAACACAGATCAGTGCCTCAAATGTAATGCTCCTAGTGGCACCTTGGGGCACCTATTTTGGACATGTCCGAGCATACAAAAGCTCTGGGGCCTTGTTCACCAAAGGAGATATGGACTTTTGTGACATATCCAAGATATCACAAAAGTCCATATCTCCTTTGAAGTAAAGGCCATGCTTTTTGAGGATCTGCGAAATGTCCAGTTTCCCAATCCACACCTCAGATTATTGATGCCCAAAGCCCTGCTTTTAGTTTAAAAAAAAAAAAAAAAAAAAATCCCGCAGCATTGGCGCTTGCCAGAAGCGCCCACTCTTACACATTTGAAAATTGCTCTACTCAATCTCTGTACTATGGAATTCTACATTGAAAAAGTAGATAATCAAGCGCAAACCATTTCTTGTATTCTGGCAGGCATATCTACAAACGTTGCTTCATAGAACGCGCAACTTTTATTTGAACTTTCTTACATGAAGGATACTTTATCTCTATGTACAGCCTATACTTTAATTCTCTCTTATGGCGACCAGCTGCAATTGTACCTGTGCTTGGGCAGGGGGGAGGAAGTGTTAGTTTTGTTCTTTTGGGGTTGATATGTATTATTTTCTGTTGATTCTGTCTGTGGAGGTGGGTGCGCAGAGTAACCGCCCCTCCCACATCTCTCCCTGAATGTAAAGGGTATTCATGGTAGTTTTTCAATGATATAATTTGAAGAATGTCACAAGACCTAAAAGGGAAGGTGGGAGATTCTCCTTTCTGTGTATTTTGACAAGAGCCTAGTTATTGAGCTTGGCTCTTACTCAATAGACATAATGCAACCTAGTAGCACAAGAATCTTAAGTTCTAGAGCTTTGATATACTTAACTGATCACACTAGTGCTACCTTTTGGAAAACAATTCTATGAATAAGTAATTATCCTAACAGTTTTTCTTTTACAGGGTGGAAAGAGCCACCGGCATCGGAAGGATCGGCTGCAAGACTTGATAGATATTGGTTATGGCTATGATGAGACAGACCCCTTTATTGATAACTCTGAGGCTGTAAGTACTCAGTTCTAAAATGTTATGGATTACTAACATAAGCAAAATGTTTGCAGTTAATTTTGCAGTGGAGTTCTTTGACATAGCAAGACAATGGAATATTTGCTTGAAAATGTTTTTTTTAAATATCTTCAAATTCTTGTTTCTGTAAAAATCGTAAAATCAAAATATGTCCTTGTCTTACTCATGTCAAGCAAATTCTGGTGCAGCAAACTTGGTGCCAAATTTTCAGCCTTTTATTAAATCTGGAAATACTTTAAACAAGTAGTATTGGTGTATGAAGGAGTAACAATATTTTGTATGTTACTTATAGCTTGTGCTTGGAGGATAAGCAGTATGCAGTGCATAATTCATATCATTGGGACACACTAGACAGATAACGTTCCTGGATGGAATAAATGATAGCTTTATTGAACAATTGGTTCAGGAACCGACGAGAGAGGGAGCAATTTTAGATCTAATTCTCAGTGGAGCACAGGACTTAGTGAGAGAGGTAACGGTGGTGGGGCCGCTTGGCAATAGTGATCATAATATGATCAAATTTGAATTAATGACTGGAAGAGGAACAGTATGCAAATCCACGGCTCTTGTGCTAAACTTTCAAAAGGGAAACTTTGATAAAATGAGAAAAATTGTTAGAAAAAAACTGAAAGGAGCAGCTACAAAAGTAAAAAATGTGCAAGAGATGTGGTAATTGTTAAAAAATACCATTTCCTAGCGTGTAGCCAGATGGACTCAGAACAAGTGGGTATAGTGTGCTCGTGCTAGCAGTTGGAGACTGATCTGACGTCAGCACGGGCACATATACCCCCACAGGAAGTGAAGCAACTCAGTAATTTCCGTCTCCAAAGCAGTTTGGAGCTCCTGCACGCTCACTGAGCGTGTTTTCCAAATCTACTTTCTACTTTTGACTTTTAAATTCTTGAGAAGATATCGACGAGCCCCGCACTCCCGAGGTGATTTCCGCGATCCCTCGGAGGTCTAGGCCTCGGTCTGGTGGCCGAATCGCGGCAGGGATCTAGCCCCTGAGCGAGAAGGGCTCGGGCCTGGCTGAGAGGCGCCTCGGTCCCGGCGTGGACTTAGCCCCGAGCGAGACGAGTTTGGTGGCTTAAAGGCAGCGGGTGCACCTCCTCGAGCGCGGCGGTGAAGGTATTTCCCCTCTCCCCCCGCAGCCGGAGACCGCCCGGGTTACAGCCGGGAAGCGCCGAGGATCAGGTAAGGAGTACATCTCTTACTTTTGGTCTCCGAGGTGCGAGGATCGGCGGCGTTGCCAGTAGGCGACACGCCGTGGAGGTCGCCATTTTCTCTGCCTTGTTAAGGTATTGAGCGCCCACGGATAGGTGCCTGTGGATAGGCGCACAACGCAGCATATACTTTACTAAGCGTATGTTATTGAGCGCATATTGTATATTCTTGCGCGCATACTGTATATTATAGAGCACATAGTGCTGAATGCATATTCTTGAGCGCATATTGTATATTTGAGCGCATATTGTGTATTATTGAGCGCATATTGCTGAACGCATATTCTTGAGCGCATATTATATATTTGAGCGCATATTGTACCTTATTGAGCGCATATTGCTGAACGCATATTATTAAGCGCATATTATTGGCATATCGTATAAGCCGGCGCCCTGCATTCACAAGACGCGATGGAACACTTGAACGCCCCGGCGTTTCCAGAGGCGGCACCTCCTGACTCCGGAGTGAAAGCTCTTGGCCTGTGCTCAGCGTGCCAGCTTAGAGTCACGCAGAGCGAGGAGCCAGACTCCCTTTGTGCCCAATGTGAGGAGGCCGTGGGAGCCTCTGGCCAGGACCAGTCTCAACCGAGGTTAACCGACAGTTCCCCAGGGGCCACCCCGGATTTAGCGGGGTGTCCTGAACAGCCAGGAATTCCGGGGAACTTGGTACCTCGACGGCTAGAGACCGCTTCCATTTCCTGGGTGGACTTATTTAAGGGGATTCACGCCTTTGTACAGATGCAGTCGGCTTCCCGTCCAGGCCCTGTTGCCCCAGCTGACCCTGTCCCCGGACCCTCTCGCCCTTATCGCGGGCACCTGCCTCCGGGCAGTCAGGCTCCTGCGGACCCTGATGTCTCGGAGGACGAGTCCAAACCCCCCGAGGAGGGGGAACTTCCCTCGGGGATAGAGCCATATCGAACTATGATGCGATTCTTTCCCAAGGAGGATCTCTCCGACCTGGTCTCTCAGTGCCTGACGGAGTTGGCTATTTCAGGCCCCAGCACCATGGAGGCATCTACGCAGAACCCCCTGCTGGAGGGTCTTCGTCCCACAGCCCGCCATTTCCCCTTCCTGCAAGCGGCACAACAGCTGATCGATTTGGAGTGGAATGCGCCGGAGGCCTCGTTCAAAGGGGGTCGGGCCCTGTCCGGCATGTACCCCCTGGTCCCGGCAATCAAGGATATGTTGGCGTGCCCTAAGGTGGACGCCTTGGTTAGCGCTGTGGTCAAGCGCACTACCATTCCAGTGGAGGGGGTGGGCGGCCCTCAAGGAGGCTCATGACCGCCTGGACGCCATCCTGAAACAAACCTTTGAGGTGGCAGCTCTGTCTCTGCGAATCGCAACCTGCTGCACAGTGGTAACGCGTTCCTGTTTGTCACAGGTCAGGAACAATGCTCCGGCAGCAGACATGGAGTCAGCTCTCTCGTTCCTTATGGATGCCGCCTCCGACCTAGTCCGCACGACAGCTAAGGGGGTCTCATCCTCCGTAGCAGCCAGGAGGCAGCTCTGGATACAGAATTGGTCAGCCAATGCTCCTTCTAAGACACGTCTCACTAGAATGCCATTCAAGGGTTCTCTCCTGTTCGGCAGCGACCTAGATAAACTGGCCAGCACATGGGGCGCCTCTCCAGTACCTCGACTGACTGACTGAAGACAGGTCCAAGAGGAACCAGCGCACCTTTCCGAGGCCCTCCTATAGGGAGTGAAGCGTTGGGAGCTTCTACCTCTGGAGTCGCTACCAGGCACCTCGTCCTCAGGCCAGGAACCAGTCCTTTCGGACCATGCAGCGCAAGAGGGGATCCGGCTCGGGTTCAGGTCCCGGCCACGCCTCACAATGAGAATCAGCCGATCCATCCGGGGGACGGAGCCATAGGGGGCAGGTTAACCCTCTTCTACCCCAGATGGGTCGAGATTACGTCGGACCAGTGGGTCCTCGCCATCATCAGAGAGGGCTATTATCTGGACTTCCATCACACCCCTCCGGACAGGTTTGTGGAGTCTCCGTGTCCAATCCACAAGAAGGCGGCATTAGAGGTTACCCTGGCGAGGCTCCTGTCCTTGAAAGCCATAATCCCAGTACCTGCATGGGAAACGGATTCTGGGCACTATTCCATTTATTTCATGGTACCCAAGAAAGAGGGCACTTTCCGACCCGTATTAGACCTCAAGTCAGTCAACCGATACTTAAGGGTCCCGAGGTTTCGCATGGAAACTCTGCACTCAGTCAAGACCGCAGTACAGCCAGGGGAGTTCCTCACGGCCTTAGACTTGTCGGAAGCCTACGTGCATAACCCGATCCATCAGGATCATCAGCGCTACCTATGCTTCAAGGTTCTGGGATGACACTTCCAATTCCGGGCTTTGCCCTTCGGGTTATCCACGGCGCCGCAGACCTTCACCAAGGTGATCGTAGTGGTAGCAGCGGCGCTCAGAAGGGAAGGAATCCTTGTCCATCCCTACCTAGACGATTGGCTGATCAGGGCAAAATCCCGAGAGGAGAGCCATCGGGTAACCAACAGTGATCTCCCTGCTGGAAAGCCTGGGATGGGTAGTCAACCTAAACAAGAGCTGCCTACAGCCTTCCCAATCACTGGAATACCTGGGAGTCCAGTTCGACACCCAGGCAGACAGTCAGCCTCACCACCAAGAGAAGGTTAAAACTCCAGACGCGTCTACGGTCCTTGATGGGAGCCAGCCGGCCCATATCTTGGGATTATCTGCAGGTTGTCGGTCTCATGGCATCCACCCTGGAAGTGGTACCCTGGGCGCGGGCATATACGAGACCACTACAACGCTCCCTCCTTTCTCGATGGAGCCCACGCTTCCGGAATTACTCCATGCATCTACCTCTACCAGCCAGAGTGCGGACCCAGCTATGGTGGTGGTTGCAGTCCGACCACACGAGCAGGGGGTCGAAGATGTCCTCCCCCACGTGGACTCTGATCACCACAGATGCCAGCCTGAGCGGATGGGGAGCACACTGCGAAGAGCTCACCGCCCAACGGTGATGGAACAGAGAAGAGTCAGGGTGGAACATCAACCGCCTAGAGGCACGGGCAGTCCGGTTAGCCTGCCTGCGATTTGCTCACAGACTGCGGAACAGAGCAGTCAGAGTGATGTCCGACAACGCCACCACGGTGGCATACATCAACCGACAGGGCGGAACCAGAAGCCAACAGGTGTCCCTAGAGATAGCCCCGCTGATGGCTTGGGCAGAGGTGAATCTCCAGGACATCTCCGCCGTCTACATTGCCGGAAGGGACAACACCAAGGAGCAATGCTTAACTCCAGGATAGTGTGTTACCAACTCTATATGATGCAATACCAGAGGAATCTCTGGAAACAAATGCAGCAGCTCACTGATTCCCTACCTCAGCAATATCAAGATGCAGTTCAGGGAATTGTCCATAAAGGACTAGAAGCTGGAAAACATGAGGTCCGTACTGCAGACGACAGCTTCGAAACATCTTCAAGGGTTGCAGCTTCGGGGATTAGTGCACGCCGTTGGGCCTGGTTAGAAGCCTCTGACCTCAGGCCTGAGGTACAGGATAAATTGGAGGACTTACCCTGCGTGGGCAACAACCTTTTTGGGTCGAAGGTTCAGGATGCAGTGGCCCAACTTAAAGAGCATACAGAAACACTGCGTCAGTTATCTGCTGTCCCACAAGACTCCTTCAGCATCCCGCCGTCAACCAAGAAAGTATACCAGAAAGCCATACTACAGGCCAAGGAGATATTATCCACCAGCACCTAAGGGTAGATCTTCCCGACCACAGCAAAGATCTCAGCCTAGAACTGCTAGGCCTCAACCACCAGCGCAAAGAGGTTTTTGAGACAACGCCAGAGAACAGAAACCATCTCCACAATCCCAACCCAAACGTACCAGTAGGAGGTCGAGACTCCTCCTATTACAACCATTGGTTACAGATAACAGACCAATGGGTACTCTCCATAATATCACGATGTTATCAACTCAATTTCCTGTCAATTCCAAAAGACTGTCCTCCAAAATCTCTTTGGATAAATAAAAACCACATCATTCTTTTGCAAGCAGAATTATCCACCCTTCTGAGAGCCAGAGCTGTAGAACCAGTACCCCGGCCTCAGCAGGGCAGAGGATTCTACGTCCGTTATTTCCTCATTCCAAAGAAAACAGGAGGCCTACGCCCCATCCTAGACCTCAGAAATCTCAACAAATTTCTATGGAAAGAGAAATTCAGGATGGTCTCTTTAGGTACCATGCTTCCCCTTCGGACAAGAGACTGGCTCTGTTCTCTGGATCTACAAGATGCTTACACTCACGTTCCATTTTTTATTGAGGTATAAACAGTAGTAATACATTTACCAAGAACATAATACAAATATAACACAACCTCAAAGGCATTTTTTGTTTTACCCCACATGTAAAATATTAACCATGAGAAATGTAGCAACACCCCTACCCCCCTCCCTTCCCCCACCCATCCCTAGGTACAGAGAATCTTAATCCATAAAATAAATTGTAATATACCCAGGCAACAGTCACAGTAGATTAGAGTATTAATGTATGTGAACAGTGTTAACACCTGCTTAGAGGCACTGATCGATGTAAAAGGGTTACGCAGCGATCAGTAACTATGTCCTGGTTACTCAATGGGCCCAAAAAGCAACACGGTAGGCAATCTAGAAAAGCCGTGAGCAGATGTAAGAGAGAAGATGCCAAAGAATGTCTTTTTCAAAATCTTTATTGGCAGGAGACGTATGCAAACAAAAAGCCCGATTCAGGCCGAGTTTCGCCACATTCCAGTGGCTGCCTCAGGGGCTTGCAAACCACTTTAGTCAAATTTGTAGCCAATTCGAAATATATTTCTACAGGTAATCAAACCTGAATCGCAGCAAGGCATATCTTAATGAAGAACAAGTAGCTTATATGTTGCAATATACAAATAAGCCATTAATGAGGCCATAGTGGCCCCCATGGCAGTGCCCTTGATCTGCTGGAAAAATTTATTCTCGAAACTAAAATAGTTTTGTGTGAGGGCAATGGATGCTAAATCCTTGAAGTTCTGATTTAATGTTGTCTGGTAGTGTGCATATTTTCTTACTTACGGGATTGGTTTGTTTTGTATTTACTTTTTTATCTTGTATATCTATATGTATGTGTGTGTGTATATATGTATATGTGTGTGTATATATGTATATATGTATGTGTGTATGTATATGTGTGTATATGTATATATGAAAATACAATTATTTGTTCAGTAATTAGACTGTAATTATTTTGATAAATAAGCTCACTTCCCTTATGTCCCCCTTTTTGATAACTAGTGAAGCTTCTGGTCCATCTCTGCTGGGAGTTGGCAAAAGATTGATTTCTTATTCAGACTGAGGATTTACAGTACCGGGGCACAGATCTTCTCTCTAGCTTACTTTCATCTGTGTCAGTCAATTGGGCTGGGAAAAAACTTTTACACTGAGTAGTTTCAAGGAGTCCTAAGCTAAAAAAAAACAGTTGCTTACCTGTAACAGGTGTTCTCTTAGGACAGCAGTATGTTAGTCCTCACACATCAGGGGGGTGACATTGGATGGAACCTGGCACAGAAAACTTATGTCAAAGTTTCTAGAATTTTGACCAGGCATACCGAGCATGCCCTATACTACACGTCCTTGTGGGGTTCCTCTTCAGTCTCGTAACATAGAATTACCATAAAAATAAACAAATGGGGAAACCCAACTCCATGGGGTGGTGGGTGAGTTTCATGAGGACTAACATCCTGCTGTCCTAGTAGAATACCTGTTAAGGTAAGCAACTCTGATTTCTCCTAGGACAAGCAGGTATGGTAGTCCTCACACATGGGTAAATCCCTAACTACAGGCTGCTCCCCAACACAAAAAGGGACCAACAAGCACCAACCAGGTGCCAACAGGCACAACAACCACAGTGCTGTTAGTAACAGAAGGGGAGGCAGCCTGAACCCAAACAGTGGGCAGGGGACTTGGGTTCTACACCCCAAAGAGATTCCAGAGGACAGACTGGCTGAACCCACTATCAGTTGGCCGTCCCTATCCAGACAGTAGTGAGATGTGATTGTGTGGAGCGAACTCCATGTCACAGCTTTGCAGATCTCCTCCACGGGAACTGCTGACAAGTGGGCCACAGACATTGCCATGGCTCTGATAGAATGAGCCCTGACATATGACTTCCAAGATGCAGTCCCACCTGGGCATATTAGAAGGAGATGCAATCTGCTAGCCAATTGGAAAGTGTCTGTTTGGCAGCGGCATATCCGAGTCTATTCCTGTCAAAAGAAATGAAAATTTGGGTGGACTGTCTATGGGTTTATCCCAGGACAAGCAGGATGCTAGTCCTCACATATGGGTGACGTCATTCACGGAGCCCTTAAGAGGGAAAAACTTCTGGCAAGTTTCTAGAAGCTTTTGGTTTGGCTGCCTGAGGCTACTGAGCATGCCCGGCATGCCATGATATTCCCTGCCACAGGGGTCTCACTCCAGTCTTCTTTTTTCCGCGCTGCTGATTGCATCGCGCTTTCTTTAGGAGCCTGTGATTTCCTCACAACTTACAAATAATTTCAAGTTTTTTCACCCTACCGGGTCTCATTCGGTTTGTCACCGGCTGGTGACAAACACCATAATTTTTTCTTCACGAAAAAGTCACCGATCGATCGACGGATGTCGACTGACAGAACTACAGGGTTCAAAAAATGTCCGGCCTGCAACCGGACTATGTCAATTACGGACCCGCACGTCGAGTGCGTTCGCTGCCTGGGAAAGGACCATGACATCGCTGCCTGTACCCAGTGCCAAGAGATGACGGCGAAAGGTAGGAAGCTGAGACACGAAAAGATGGCCCAAATTTTCCAGATTCAAACACCCCCATCACCGATAACTTCCTCCAAATCCTCGCCGGCCGGCGTTACAAAGAAGTTATTAATAACCAAACGCCACATCGAGGGATCGGGGGACGCCTCCTCGCCAACCCCATCCACTTCGTCGACAAAATCGGCGTCTGACATTCGTCCGCCACATAAGCACCGCAAACATCATACAGTTCCTCCACTTCCACCGCCAGAGGAACCGGTGCCTAAACGCCGAAAAAAGTCATCGACCATCGTTACAGAACCGCTGCCATCGACATCAGTATCCGACCTAACGGCTTTAATCAAGCAGATTGTCACGGATGCCTTCAGGGAGAATATACCGGCGTCATCGCCGATGCCGACCTCCGGGTCGATGCCGACTTTGCAGTCGATGCCGGCCATTGGGCCGATGCCGAAGGACCAGTCGATACCGACTACAGATTCGATGACACCATCGGGAACGATGGCGATGCCGATGTCGATGCCAACATCCATTTCTATGACCATACTTCCATCGACCTCGATGACGATGCCGATATCAACACCATCGGGACAAGAGAACTTCCCGGACTGCTCAGATATGTCACGGGCTACTCTTTCGATAGCCCCATCATCGATTCAGCTGCAGCCATCCATGGCATCGATGACCTCCGTATCCTCATTGATTCCTAGGCCAATTTCTTCATTAATTCCTATCTCCATACCAGCAGCTTCCACGGTAACACCTCACTATACAATAGCTTCAACGGAAGCTCCTGTACATAGTCTAACTTCTTCCTCAAAAAAGGCACCAGGGAAATCTAAACACTCTTCCAGACCTGTCCCTGACATCTCTTCTGACAGGAAGTTACATGCAATCCTCACGAAGCGATACCAAGATCTCTTGGCATCTTTGCCTGTGGGGCCTGACGAAGAAGCAGAAACAGAAAGAGAAAGGGAAGTAAGTGACACTTCACCTGACCCTCAAGATCCCTTGCAGGGCACATCTGGGATGTCCCCATCTAGGGTACAAACCTCGCATAAGTACCAGCCCATATCAGATACCTGGTCAGATACACAGTCTGAACATTCTTCGGAGGATTTCCTGTCGGACCATACTCCTCCTCAGGCAAAGAAACAATCCCCTCCTGAGGATTTATCCTTCTCGGCATTCATCCAAGAGATGTCAGAATCTATTCCCTTTCAACTACAAGCAGAAAAGGACGAAAGACAGCAAACATTGGAAATTCTACAGTTCGTAGATCCCCCAAAACATAATTTGGCTATCCCAGTACATGAGGTGTTGCTGCAACTCCAACAAAGAATCTGAGAACACCCTTGCACAACACCAGGAGTTAACAGAAGAGTGGACTCTACTTACTTAGTCCAAGCTGCACCAGGATTTGAAAGGACTCAGCTTCCTCACAACTCCCTAGTGGTGGAATCTGCACAGAAGAAGTCACGTAGATCCAAAACCCATGCCTCTATTCCTCCTGGGAAGGATAACAGGTTTCTGGATCTTATTGGCAGGAAGATTTACCAAGGGGCTATGCTAAATTCCAAAATTGCTGCTTACCAATTGTACATGACGCAGCACCAAAGAAATTTATGGAAGCAGATAGAAGAATTCATACCCTCACTGCCTCAATCTCAACAAGAGGCAGCTCAACAGATTGTCCAAAAGGGCTTTGATGCTGGAAAGCATGAGGTTCGTGCAGCATACGACGCCTTTGAGACCTCTGCTAGGACTGCAGCATCTGGAATATCTGCAAGAAGATGGGCCTGGCTAAAGGCTTCGGACTTGCGCCCAGAGGTTCAAGACAAATTGGTAGATTTGCCGTGTCAGGGTGACAATTTGTTCGGCACAAAAGTGCAAGACGCTGTTGCACAACTCAGAGATCACTCTGAAACTTTGAAACAGCTCTCCACTTTGTCACATGACGTATCATCTCATCCTCCACGAAGGCCGCCCCGTAGGGACACAAAGCGTCCATTCTACAGGCCACAGAGATATTATCCACAGAACACCAGACCACGGCCTGCGAGAACCCAACAGCGTCCTCAACAGCGACAGCAGCGAGCCGCACGGCCTCAGCCACCACCTCAAACAACTTCAACCTCTGGTTTTTGAAAACCATTCCAGAGAACACTGCCAACTACCAAACCTTCATCCACAGTTACCAGTTGGGGGAAGAATTTCCCAATTTTACACACAATGGGAAAACATTACAACAGATCAGGTAAGGCCTCCTGTTCCGCTCACCCCGATCGGGCTCCCTCGCCGATCGCCGGCCTTTCCCTCCAACTGTTTGACCTACCTGAAGAGCCGCGATCCTCCGCCTCCAGCCGTGCTGAAGCCCGCCGCTCACCCTGATCGGCCCCGAGCGGCCCCGACCCGAACCACGAGTCCTCGCGGCCAGCAGGCCCCGAACCGCCCACAGAAAACGTCGCGGCGGTGACGTCACAGGTGCGACCGGCCCGGCTTTTAAAATCGACACGCTCCCTGGCGTCGCGCGCCGGGCGTCGCGCGCACGAAGGAGCGCGACAAAGGGGCCTGCCCCTTTGTTTCGCCCCTTCGTGTCGCCCCGTGCTAAGCTCGAGCACCACCCCACATATCCTCCTAAATTGTGCCCAGAAGTCTCACCACAGCCAAGAACTCCCTGACAGAAGCCGCTGCTTATCACCCTGACAGAACCCTGACAGAAGCCGCCGCTTATCACCCTGACAGAAGCCGCCACTTATCACCTTGAGACAAGAATCCGTTCCAAGTGAACACCCTTACTAAAGTCAGACCAAAGCCCTTTCACAGCAAGCTTATCAGACGTAAGTGTGTCCCCGTCTGAACTATATGGCAACTTAATTTTACAGTACCTGCTTTTCCTAACCGAACGCATCCTAATGCCTGCCTACTATGTCTAACTGTAATTACTTTATTACACTGCATTACCCCAATCGATTGTTTTAAACTGTGATGTTGCTTTTCACCTGTTCAAATTGCATTAATCCAGTCTAATTCCTAGCTTGTTAAACCACATTAATCTGTTCATCTGTACTTACAGCGCATGCTCCTACATTGATCTGCTACCATTGCTTTAATCTGTCTAACCGCACTACGGTGCCAGCATCTCACAACCTGTCCTTCACCCCTATATACCTCCACTTGCCCATTACATAATAATGCCCCCACACACTTACTGCTATCCCCCCAATCACCCGCCCAGACACCCCCATAAACTAACCTTCCCCCCCTACAACCAACATAACCCTCAAAAAAGGCGGCTGATCTCTATTCCCATATCTCCCACCTCGCAAGCCCTCACCATTTCTCTCATTTCTCTGCTACTCATTAACGCCCAATCCCTAAAACAAAAAACACACCTTTTCCATGATATTCTAACTGACTCCAAACCAGAAATCTTTGCAGTAACTGAAACCTGGTTCAAACCCTGCGACACCCCTCTCATCAACCAACTACCCTCGGAAACCTATGACATTTTCTCCATCCCACGAAAAAAGAAAAGAGGAGGGGGCCTACTCCTCCTAGCAAAAAAAAGAACTCAAGCTCACCTCACATACCTGCAATATTCCCAACCAATATGAAGTAGGCCTTTTCAAGTCGCAATCACTACAAATTTGCCTTATATACACCCCCCCTGGGCTACTAGAAAAAGACCCCTCCCCCCTCATTGAACTCCTCACCGTCTCCCTCTCTCCCGACATCCCCACGATTCTCCTTGGCGACTTTAACCTGCATGTTGATTCCTCCCCACAATCCCCATCATGCGAAGCTTTCATTTCATCGTTAGACGCCATGGGCCTTACCCAAATTATCCACTCCCCTACCCACAAAGCAGGTCATACCCTTGACCTCATTTTCACCAATGCACTCATCAATGTCATCCGCCCCCCCACATGCCTCCCCGTCCCATGGTCCGACCACTCCATCATTAACACTACCCTCTCTCTACAAACCTCACCGACCTCCTCTCCCTCCCAGCCTAAATCTTTCCAATATCGTAAAACCTGCTCTATTGATACCCTTACTTCCGCCTGCTCCAACATCCCAAATCACCTTGACCTGGAGACAGCAGACCGGGCTATATCCTCCTGGACAGAAACAACACAGAAAATCGCCAACAATCTTTGCCCAATCATCCACAAAACAATCACACAAACCAAATCATCCAAAAAACCCTGGTACACCCAGACACTCAAAACCCAAAAAATCCAGCTTAGAGCAGCAGAAAGACACTGGCGCAACTTTCCCACTACCGCCACAAAAACTATCTATTACCAACTCATGCATGCTTATAGAAACGCCATTCAAACAACAAAAAAAGAATACTATGCCAAGAAAATTCACCACCTCCAATTCAACCCTAAAGCTTTATTCACTCTAGTTTCAAATCTCACCAAACCCAACGTGTCTGCAACCCAAGTCCCCTCCACACAAACCCGGTGCAATGAAATTGCCATGTTCTTTAAGGACAAAATTTCCAACATTACTGCTAAATTTACCCCCAACACCAAAAACTCCCCCCTCACCAGCTACATTACCCCTCCCACCCCTCTTACACCCACCATCCTCTCCTCTTTTGAACCCTCCTCATCTCTTGAAATAGAAAACATCTTAAAAAAAATGAGACCCACCTCCCACCCCTCAGAAACTATCCCCACTAAACTACTCCTCTCTATCCCCAAAACCATAGCCACCTCACTCTCCAAAATCGTTAACTGCTCCCTGGAACACGGCCTAGTACCTACCTCCCTGAAACAAGCCGTGGTCAAACCCATCTTAAAAAAACCCTCCCTTGACCCCTCCAACCTTTCCAACCTCCGTCCCATCTCCAACCTCCCCTTCCTCTCCAAAATCATTGAAAAACTAGTAAACTCCCGTCTCTCCGACTACCTCGAACAATCCAATATACTCCCACCATCACAATATGGCTTCCGTAAGCTCCTCAGCACTGAATCCCTACTCCTCTCCCTTACCGACACCATCATCAAAGGAATGGACGCTGGCAACTCCTATCTCCTTGCTATGCTTGATATCTCCGCTGCCTTTGACACTGTAGATCACAACATCCTCATCAACATACTCATTGGTATAGGAATATCAGGTACTGCTCTCTCCTGGGTAAAATCCTTCCTCCAAAACCGTACCTACACAGTCCTCACCGACAACTTCACCTCCCCCCCTATTAATCTCAACTGTGGCGTCCCCCAAGGATCCTCCCTCTCTTCCACATTGTTTAACATCTACATGCTCCCCCTTACTTACCTCCTCTCCAACCTTGGGATTACACACTTCATCTACGCAGATGATGTGCAGATCCTCATTCCTTTTACTAATTCTGCTTCCACTGCTCTCCAAAAATGGAACACTATTCTCGCCTCCATAAACCAACTCCTCACAGACATGCACCTAGCACTCAACCCGCAAAAAACTGAACTCCTCCTCATCTCCTCTAGACATGCCTCCACACCCTCCCCCTCCACCCTCCAACCCTCTAACTTTCTCTCTGATACAAGAAATCTAGGTGTCATACTTGACAACCAACTTACCTTCAAACCATTTATCAAATCCATCCTTAGCAGCTGCTACTTTAAATTACAAACCCTCAAAAAACTCAAACCCCTCCTCTACTTCTCGGACTTTCGTACAGTACTCCAATCTATAATCTTCTCAAAAATTGATTACTGTAACGCACTCCTACTGGGACTCCCTGCTACCTACATCAAACCTCTACAACTCCTTCAAAATGCTACCGCACGCATCCTCACCAATGCCAAAAAGAAAGACCATATCACTCCCACCCTCTGTAACCTCCACTGGCTTCCTATCCACTCACGAATTCTATACAAAACCCTCACCCTCATCCACAAAAGTATAATTAATGAACACTACAACTGGCTAAACCCACCCTTCGTACCTCCACAAGACCCACCCGCTCCTCCCTCCGTGGAACCCTTATCCCTCCCTCCACAAAATCCTCCAGACTCATCTCCACCACGAACAGAGCCCTCTCCCTCGCAGGCCCTCCCCTCTGGAACTCCATGCCTCTTGACCTACGCATTGAAACCTCCACACCCACCTTCAAAAAGAAACTCAAAACCTGGCTCTTCCTCCAAGCTTACCCCCAATCGTCTTCTTTACCTACTAACACCTTAACTTTACCTACTAACACCTTAACCCTACCACCTCCCCGTACTAACACCCCCTCCTCTGGACCTACCCCCACACCCTCTAATGACTTACAAACCCCACTCCTAACTTCTAGCACATAATATATGACACACAGCTCTACCGTTCCCATTTTCTCACCTGAATCTCTTATTTTCTACATGCCTATACAGTTTTGTATATAACCTATGTATATTTCAAGAATATAACCTATGTCAATTTGCCAATGTATATAGATGTCAATAATATAACCTATGTATACGTCAATAATCTCTCGACCCCTGTACATATTACTCCTTTTGTACCTGTACATATTACTCCTTTTGTACCTGTTTTTCACCCACCCACCCTCCCCCCCCCCGCCCCCTCCCCTGTCTCGACCACCCCTACCCCTCTTTCCACAAGTTTGCTAGTTATGCTCTGTTTCTGAGCTATGTTTTAAACACTGTTCCTTGTAAAGGCTCTGCCTACATATCTTTGTTTGTAAGTTATCTGTAAACCGGCACGATGTGCAAACGGTTGCCGGTATATAAAATTAAATAAATAAATAAATCAGTGGGTCTTATCAATAGTTCGTCAAGGTTACCAACTAGACTTCACATCTCCCCCTCAGGAGTTACCACCAATAAACTCCTATCTAGACAACAATCCTCAATTACAAGAAGAATTATCTGCTCTTCTGACAGCAAGAGCTGTGGAACATGTACCACACAATCAGAAGGGAAGAGGATTCTATTCCCGGTATTTCCTCATTCCAAAGAAAACCGGAGGCCTACGTCCCATTCTAGATCTCAGAAATCTCAACAAATTTCTCAGAAAAGAAAAATTCAGGATGGTATCATTAGGTATCATTAGGAACCATGCTTCCACTCATACAACAAGGAGATTGGCTTTGTTCTCTGGATCTTCAAGACGCATACACTCACGTTCCAATCTTCCCACCTCATCGCAAATACCTCAGATTCAAGGTGGGAAATCACCGTTTCCAATACAGAGTCTTGCCGTTCGGCCTAGCCTCAGCTCCACGAGTATTCACCAAATGCCTAGCTGTGGTGGCGGGACATTTGCACAAACAAGGTGTTCATGTGTTCCCTTATCTCGACGATTGGCTCATAAAAAGTCAGTCACAGCAAGGAGCAGTAACTTCTCTTCATTGCACAATACAGTTACTACACAAGTTGGGATTCCTCATCAATTATCAAAAATCCCACCTGCACCCATCTCATATATAGGTGCAGAATTAAACACAAACCTAGCACACGCTTTTCTTCCAAAGGACCGTGCACACACGCTGTCCCAGCTGGCGTACTATATATCAATTCAACCACAAGTGACAGCTCATCAGTTTCTAATCCTGCTAGGCCACATGGCTTCCACGGTTCACGTCACTCCTATGGCACGACTTGCCATGAGACTCACCCAATGGACTCTACGATCGCAATGGATCCAAGCCATTCAACCGCTATATTATCAAGTCAAGGTAACCCACCAACTTCGAGCCTCGCTACAATGGTGGACAATCAAGGACAATTTACGCAAGGGCCTACCCTTCCAAAAACCGATCCCTCAGATAACATTAACTACAGATGCGTCCACCTTGGGATGGGGAGCTCATCTACACACTCTTCAAACTCAAGGGACTTGGACAAAACTCGAAGCCACATATCAAATCAATTTTCTAGAACTTCGAGCTATACGTTATGCGCTGCATGCGTTCAAGGACTACCTTTCACACAAGACTGTGCTAATCCAAACAGACAATACAGTAGCCATGTGGTACATCAACAAACAGGGAGGTACGGGTTCGTATCTCCTCTGTCAGGAAGCAGCACAAATTTGGGACTGGGCCCTAGACCACTCAATGTTCCTGCAGGCCACTTATCTAGCAGGGATTCACAACGTTCTAGCAGACCGACTCAGTCGCCAGTTCCAGCCACACGAGTGGTCTCTGAATCCCTCCATTGCGACCAAGATCTTCCAACGGTGGGGACAACCATCAACAGATCTCTTCGCGTCGCATCTGAACCACAAGGTTCACGACTTCTGTTCTCTGCACAAACAGAAGAACCACCCAGCCAAGGACGCCTTTACTCGCCCTTGGAACTCAGGCCTACTATATGCATATCCTCCAATACCGCTTATCACCAAGACACTGGTGAAGCTTCAACAGGACAAGGGGACCATGATACTCATAGCCCCGTATTGGCCTCGACAAGTATGGTTTCCCACACTGCTAGACCTGTCAGTCAGGGATCCAATTCGCATGGGAGTAGCTCCCAATCTCATCACTCAGGATCAGGGTCGGTTGCGCCATCCCAACCTTCAATCCCTATCCCTGACAGCATGGATGTTGAAAGCTTAATCCTACAATCCCTTAATCTTTCAACTAATGTTTCTCAGGTACTTATAGCTTCCCGCAAACCTTCCACACGACGCAATTATTCTTACAAGTGGAAACGGTTCACTTTCTGGTGCAAGCAGAACCATATTGATCCTTTCACTTGCCCCACTACTTCTCTTTTGGACTATTTGTACCATCTTTCAGACTCTGGTCTTCAGACATCATCGATAAGGGTACATCTGAGCGCAATCTCCGCTTATCATAACAAGATAGGAGATGCACCTATATCCACACAACCTCTCGTCACAGTTTAAACCCAACTCCTTCTACATCCATCCTGCTGTATTCTTCGGCTGACTCATTCTTCAACAAACCATTCCGGATACCTGCATGGACAATGACTCAGCCTTTAGCTTGCTAATCACCCATATGTGAGGACTAGCATCCTGCTTGTCCTGGGATAAAGCAAAATTGCTTACCTTGTAATAGGTGTTATCCCAGGACAGCAGGATGTAGTCCTCACGGAACCCACCCGCCACCCCGCGGAGTTGGGCATCAGACTTTATTATTTTATTTTGCTAACGCTTATTGCTACATACAAGACTGGAGTGAGACCCCTGTGGCAGGGAATATCATGGCATGCCGGGCATGCTCAGTAGCCTCAGGCAGCCAAACCAAAAGCTTCTAGAAACTTGCCAGAAGTTTTTCCCGCTTAAGGGCTCCGTGAATGACGTCACCCATATGTGAGGACTACATCCTGCTGTCCTGGGATAACACCTATTACAAGGTAAGCAATTTTGCTTTCTGTCTGCTCCAGATAGAAGGCTAAGGCTCGGATGCAATCCAAACTATGCAGTGCTTATTCGCCTTGGTGCGATTGGGGCCTGGAAAAGAATGTTGGCAGGATGATTGACTAGTTAAGATGGAAATCTGTCACCACCTTAGATAGGAATTTAAGGTGCATACGCAAGACCACCCTGTCATGATAAAACTTGGTATAAGGTGGATAAGTCACTAAGGCCTGGAGCTCGCTGACCCTGCGTGCTGAAGTGACAGCTACCAAAAATATGATCTTCCAGTTCAGGTACTTTAGGTCACAGGTGTGCAGCGGCTCAAAAGGAGCTTTCTTCAGCTGAGCTAGTTCCATGTTGAGTCCCAAGACACCACGGGAGGCCTAGGTGGCGGGGGGGGGGGGGTTCCACAGAAGCAGGCCTGCATGAACTATAGGCTGTATAGAGATAGGCATACCATCTACACCATGGTGGTATGAAAGGTGCAGAAGGTACTCAAGCAGTTTTTGTGTGGGGCAGGAGAAAGGAACAGGGCCTTTTGCTCACACCACATGGAAAAACCTCTACTTCAGTGCCTCGGACTTTCTAGTGAAAGGCTTTCTAGAAGCCAGTAGGACCTGAGACACATCTTCGGAAACATCAAGCAGCTGCAGAATCGGCCTCTCAGTATCCAGCCCGTGAACGACAGGGCCTGGAGGTTGGGATTCCGCAGCCTGCCCTGATCTTGCGTGATGAGCTTTATAAGAAAGCACTTATCTTGTGACTTTATTGTACAGCTTATAATGGGCTCATGATGTCTTCATGTTATCGTATAAGCTTTTCAATTTCAAGTAATGTTTACATTCACTCTGACATTTAAACCGCGACCGCGGTTGTAGCAAGATTTACATCTACAGCAGGACATTTAAACCGTGACCACAGCTTTGACAAGATTTATACCTGCACTTGTTTAAACTGCAGCAAAAAATCTAAGTTCATGACATTGGTCAGAACAATTGATCTAAATTGTACGAAAAGAAATTGCAGTTAAACTTGAAGAAAGCAAACATTTAAGAATATTTTAATTAAAAAAAGATTGAGACATTACAGACCGGTGATTGATCCTACTGGCTAGATAATAAGAGAATACACAAACTCCTCTTTTTCGCCAGATCTGAGATCTGTGTCTCTTGATAAAAAATGAAAAAGGTTTAAAAAAGATAGAGATTAAAATTAACATTTTCATGAATATTTGCGTACCATAATTTAAATAAAGGTACTTTTAACAGATTAATCTTACATAACTGTAGACGGTTCTTACGGCTAGTTTTTGTGTACTCTTTGAATTAGAAACTAGCTGTTCCCTTGTTTCTTTGATCTTGACTTAGAAGAGACCTACAGGGGCCAGTCCCTGGCACCCCTTTCTGCTGGCGGCATTAATGGAGCAGATGGCCCTGCTGATTTTGATGGCTCAGTGTCTGTGTGGCTCTATGGCCCTTCAGCATTGATGCCACCGATGTCGATGGCTGTCGTTCCCACTCCAAAGAGCTTCTCCATCTTGTCGAGACGAGTGTGACATCCCTTCGGGGTCATTTGGTCGCACAAGCGGCACCCCCCGCCCCCCCGAATGTCGTGCGATGCCCGCAGACAGAGGGATTCACACATCGTTTTGCTGCGTAATCGACATAGTCCTCGGGCACTGAGGGCATCAACAAAAACCTGACGACGCCACAATAATGCGAACTGAAAAGGATGAAAACGGCAACAGAGGTGACAGGCGACATTCAAACACATAGCCTGCACTTCTACATCCACCCTCTCAGCAACTTGCTATATATATCCCTTCACCTGACCCCCATGTGCACACCACACACTCTACTATGTAACTTCACCCATCTTTCCTCCTACCAGACACAGCTCCACCCACAAATTCACATCTCTCACATTCCTACACTTGCACCTCTCCAATACTCACAATCCATGCGCTCATACCGACCATACCCACAACTAGAACATCCTGCCAATCCATGTACACACATCTCCCCCACACAACTCCACTCCATGTCTACCAAATCCTCCAAACACGTTACCACCGCAATCCACTCACACACCCTTTCTACAGATCTGTTGGAAAGCATTAAAGGAGCAATTTCTCTGTATGCTTTCCAGTGTTTCATTTTCCTTGCATAAGTTTGTCCTTAAAATGGCATATTTTTTAAAGTTAGCCCACTGTTCTACTTTAGCTTAAGATTCTGCCACCTGACTGTAAGGTACTTCACCCCACACCTACCCCTTCTTGATAAACTGACCCATCTGGAGTTGAGATGGCCATCTAGTATGACATTAGTACTATCCCTTTAAGAACCAGGTCAGGTATTGCCCTCTTCCTTGTGATTTTGATCAGTAAATACTTTTCAAGTTGACTTGAAATCAACATTCCATATTTGCTGGAAATATTTTCAGACATAAGTAATAGATGTGTATAATGCCATTGAATTAGCCTGTCTGACTATATATAGAATAGTAAATCAGAAAATTGTCTATCTTATATTTATTCACTCTAGTTGCTATTTTTATTCACTTTAATATCCTGGAACATATTAAAGGCATATATATATTGAAGTTTTCACATTTTTTCTTATTTCTTAGATTTAGAATTAGAGTTTATTTTTAAACAAATCTATAGTTAGGTAATTCCGAATATTAATTTGAAAAAACTCACCAGATGGCATGGACTGCTGCTTTTAGACAAGTTAGGCAGTTCATTTTTGGAAATTCTAGATGTGGTTTTATTGGACTGATTTTAGATGTTTTGAATATGTAGTTCAGCAAATATTTGGTGACATCTAATTTGTCATGATTTGGTCTTTAACTGCTTTGACTGAATTCTTCTTTCTCTTCCTCTTCTAGTATGATGAATTGGTTCCTGCCTCCCTCACAACAAAATATGGAGGGTTTTACATCAACACAGGAACTCTGCAGTTTCGTCAAGCATCTGACTCAGAGGATGAAGGATTTGCAGGGAACAAGAAGCACAAATCAGCCAAAGTGAGCAGGTTTAGAAACTATGGGGATGGAGAAGATAAACCATTCTGGGTTATATGGTTGTATTTACTTTGTTGGTCATGTCTGTCTGTTGCTACCAGATGGTGCCTCGAACAGTGAAAAGTGCAGTATGCAAAGACAATATACACAGTCTGCAAAGCATTGTTGCAAACACACCGGAACACGGGCACATGCATGCACATGCAGACAGAGACACACAGTCACATGAATCCACACCCTCAGGCATAGGTGCATGCACACAGGTGGTTGATGACCAGACAACCTGAGCAATGCCAGGGAATGTTGGCTAATATGCCCTGTCTGCAAAGCTTTGTTTCTCTCTCTCTCTCTCTCTCTCCCACACACAGGAACTGACAGGCATAGGCGCACACACAGGTTCTCACAAACTTGGCCTAGCATGCGCAAGCACGCACACTAGCTCGCATGCATGCACTCAAGGTAAGACAAGCACATTTGGAATCCCTAGGAACCTTCTATCCTGCCAACCTTTGGTTACGTTCTCTAGACCAGTGCTTCCCAACCTCTGGTCCGTGGACCCCTAAGGGTCTGCCAGACCATAACGGGGGGTCTGCAGAAAGTGAACTGTATCTGCTACCTTTTCTCTCCCCCTTATCCTCCTGAGAAGAAGGCCTGTGCTGTGAAAGAAGAGGCCTCACAGGCCACCGCTGCACCCCAGCCAGAGAAGACTGAAGGAGGCAGCAGGGCCATCGATGCATCAATCCTGTCAGCAGCTGAAGATTGAAAGAGGCTCATAGGCTGCCGGTGGCTGAAGATGGAAAGAGGCCCATAGCCCACCGGTGCATCTATTCTGTCTGCGGCTGAAGACTGAAAAATGTCGTGGGGCCTCCTCATCCCTACCTGCTGGCAACATAGGAGCGGCCATGGATACCCCTCTGCCTCCACAGACTTAAGGAAACAGAAGAGAGGCCCAGTTAAGAGTGAGGGTGTGAACACCTGTGTGTCTGCGAGAGGAGAAGACTGTGTGTGTGTCTGCGAGAGAAACTGAGGGACAGGCATGGTTAAAAATTGAGATGAAAGAGGCTATTTTAGCCAAAAAAAATCCTTCAAAAATTGGAAGAAGGATCCACCTGAAGAAAATGGGAAAAAGCATAAGCATTGTCAAGTTAAGTGTAAAACATTGATAAGGCAGGCTAAGAGAGAACTTGAAATGAAGTTGGCCATAGAGGCAAAAACTTATAATAAAAACCTTAAAAAAATATATATGAAGCAAGAAACCTTTGAGGGAGTTGGTTGGACCGTTAGAAGACCGAGGGATTAAAGGAGCTCTTAGGGAAGATTTTATTTATTTAGATTTGTATATTCCGCTTTTCGGCACTTCAGAGTGTACATCAAAGCAGATTACATTTAAGTACTATATAGGTACCTGAAAGTACCTATAGATAAGGCCATTGCAGAAAGACTAAATTAATTCTTTGCTTCTGTGTTTACTAATGAGGATGCTGGGGAGATACTGGTTCCAGAGATGGTTTTCAAGGGTGATGAGTCAGATGAACTGAACCAAATCACTGTGAATCTGGAAGATGTGGTAGGCCAGATTGACAAGATAGAGTAGCAAATAACCTGGACCGGATAGTATACACCAGCTGAAGGAAATAAAAAATGAAATTTCAGATCTATTAGTTAAAATTTGTAACCTATCATCCATTGTACCTGAAGACTGGAGGGTGGCCAATGTAACCCCAATATTTAAAAAGGGCTCCAAGGGCAATCCGGGAAACTATAGACCAGTGTGAGCCTGACTTCAGTGCTGGGAAAGCTAGTGAAAACTATTCTAAATATCAAAAGCACAGAGCACATAGAAAGACATGGTTTAATAGAACACAGCATGGATTTACCCAAGGCAAGTCTTGCCTCACAAATCTGCTTCATTTTTTTTGGAAGGGGTTAATAAAATTGTAGATAAAGGTAAGCCAGTAGATGTAGTGATTTGGATTTTCAGAAGGCATTTGACAAAGTCCCTCATGAGAGGCTTCTAAGGAACTAAAAAGTCATGGGATAGGAGGTGGTCTCCTTTCATGGATTACAAACTGGTTGAAAGACAGGAAACAGAGTAGGATTAAATGGTCAATTTTCTCAGTGGAAAAGAGTAAAAAGTGGAGTGCCTCAGGGATCTGTACTTGGACCTGTGCTTTTCATTCTATATAAATAAAAATGTAAAATAGTTTGGACATAATCGATAATCTCAAACTTCTGCACCAATTGCTTTCAAATTTGGACACAACCTTGCTTTCACGTTCGGCAAGGTACGTCACACGGTTACAGAGAAAAACATGTTTTTACATGTGTGTGGGGAAAACAGCAACATCTATTGGACATACATGCTATCTACCTTGGGAAATGAAGCTGCTGTACTGCGCATGCGTGGGCGGGAGCGCACGTCGGGCACAGCGGGACCAACGTGGCGCTGGGAGGAGCAGCAGTGGTGCACGTTGGGCACAGCGGGACCAACATGGCGCTGGGAGGAGCAGCAGCGGCGGACCGGCGGCGATATCGGGCGTGATGGTGTCGGGCGGCCGAACTTCGACACCTGGGAAGAGCTGCGGCGGCGGCTATTTGGGATAGCTCACGTGCACGACAGGGAGGGATCCTCGCTGACCTCGCATCTTCGGGAGCGGGCCGCGCAGAACCACACAAGAGGGAGAGGGCCGGGGGGGGGGGGGGGGGGATCAGCTGGGAGGGCATTGCAAGCGGGAGGGGATCTGAGTTAGGGAAGGAGATTCAGAGAGGGTGTGCTGTCACTGACGAAAGGGTAGGGAGTAGGTGGGGAGAGGTGACAGTGAGGGGAGGGAGAATGAAGGGGGCGGTGTCAGGGGAGAGACACAGAGGGGAGGGGATGAGTGTGAGGGTTGAGAGTTGGAGTGGGGACAGGGGAGGAAAGGGGGGGGGAGTGACCAAGAAGGAGGACGATGTGTGACTGAGGTATATGAGCAAGGGGGGGGGGGCAAAGAACCTGACTCTGCCACTGCAATGCGTGGCGGGCCACTGCTAGTATATTTATAAATGATCTGGAAAGGAATACGAGTGAGGCAATCAAATTTGCAGATGATACAAAATTATTCAGAGTAGTTAAATCACAAGCGGATTGTGATAAATTGCAGGAAGACCTTGCGAGACTGGAAGATTGGGCATCCAAATAGCAGATGAAATTTAATGTGGACAAGTGCAAGATGATGCATATAGGGAAAAAATAATCCACGCTGTAGTTACATGATGTCAGGTTCCATATTAGGAGCTACCACCCAGGAAAAAGATCTAGGCATCATAGTGGATAATACATTGAAATCAGCTCAGTATTCTGTAGCAGTAAAAAACCAAACAGAATGTTAGGAATTATTAGGAAGGGAATGGTGAATAAAACAGAAAATGTCATAATGCCTCTGTATCGATCCATGGTGAGACCGCACCTTGAATACTGTGTACATTTCTGGTCACCTCATCTCAAAGAATATATAGTTGCAATGGAAAAGGTACAGAGAAGAGCGACCAAAATGATGAAGGGGATGGAACAGCTCCCTTATAAGGAAAGGCTAAAGAGGTTAGGGCTGTTCAGCTTGGAGAAGAGACGGCTGAGGGGGGGATATGATAGAGGTCTTTAAAAGCATGGGAGGTCTAGAACAGGTAAATGTGAATCTGTTATTTACTTTTTCGGATAATAGAAGGACTAAGGGGCACTCCATGAAGTTAACAAATAGCACATTTAAAACTAATCAGAGAACATTATTTTTCACTCAGCGCACAATTAAGCTCTGGAATTTGTTACCAGAGAATGTGGTTAGTGCAGCTAGTGTAGCTGAGTGTGTGAGGGAGGGGGACCATGTGTGTATGCGCGCGAGTAAGGGGACTGTGTGTGTGTGTGTGTGTGTGTTGCATATGCAAGGGAGGGGGACCGTGAGCGTGAGAGGGACCCTGCCGTGCATATTGGTACTCCATTGTTCCTGATCCTCTGTGTGCCTTGCCCCTGCCTCTGCCTGCCTTGACCCTTGTTTCCTCTGACTGATATCTTGTGCTTGACCCTTGGTCTGTTATTTGACTCTGCCTGAATACTGCTTGTCTCACTCTCCCTGCATGCCTCTTGTCTGGACTTCTGCTTGGATCATGACTTTTTTGCCTGCATGCTGCCTGTCCTGACCATTGGTCTATTCCTGGACTTCCTTCCCTTACTGGGACCTTGCCTAAGTTGGCGGGTCCTTGAACTCAAGGGCTCTAACTGTGGAGAAAAGGGGATGGTAAAGGTAAAACCTAGACCCAGTTCCTGAGTTTCTGCCTATTGAGGGTATAAGCCTAGTGGATTCCCCTGCTAGGCTGTGTCGATCACACCTCAGTCCCAAGGCTTACCAGCTGTGATAGATTGCTTAGGCCATGAGCTCAGTGGACTCCTCAACAGCTCAGCTGAACTTCCTATAGCCTAGGATTCCTTTTATAGATCCCCCAGGTGGGACTAATGTAGCGCTGGTTGATATCACATCCTGCATGAGTATATAAGGAAGTTCCTTACAACTAGCCAGAACCTCAGCAACAGGTCTTCCTGCTCTGCAGTGCATATTGATACTCCATTGTTCCTGATCCTATGTATGCCTCCTGTGTACCTACTTCTTTCTTTGTCCCCTGCTCCTGTCTTTACCCTGCTCTTGCCTGCCTCTTCTCCTTGCCTCGACCCTTACTTCCTCACCTTGACCCTTACTTCCTTTTGGACTGATCTCTCCTGCTTGACCTTGGCATGTTATCTGACTCTGCCCAAATGCTGCCTGCCTTGACCTCTGCCTGGTATTCAAATCTGCCTACACACAGCCTGCCCCAACTCTTGCCTGGAGCATGATTTTTGCTTGCCCCGACTATTGTCCTGTTCCTGGACTTCCTTTGTTCTTTGGGACCTCGCCTAAGTCTTGCTCCCAAACCCAAGGGCTCAACCTGTGTCATACTTTTAGGAGTTCTTGCATTTCCCTATGCCATTTCTTTCCTACTTTCCTTTTTAAACATACCCCCCCCCCCCCCCCCCACACACACACACACACACGGACACTCAACACACTCTGCTATTCACATACATCGGCACTCTCACTGCACAAAAAACAGGAATGCTAAAATTTAAAAATTCCATCAATTGCACTTGAAAGTGCATTGTGACACTTACAATCCCCACAAAGACAAATATAATTGCAAATCCAGCCATACCATGAGAACACAGGCACCAGCATTTTTATATCGCACTGCTCCCCTTCCCCTTCCCATTCATATATTTATTTTTTTTTCAACATCTGCAAGCCAGTGGCCCACACAATTACATATGTGCTCACTGCTGGCACCTGGCTCTCACAGCACACCCCTCTTCCTCCCCCATCTAATGTGGGAAAGAGACAGACAGATAACAGAGGCCATCCAAGCTGATGTTAAGCTTTAAGAATAGGGCAGCATTAAGACTGATCTGCAGCAATTGCCGGGAAAAATAGTGATTCCTTACTGCAGAAGGCAAAGCAACCTGAGGGAAATTACACTCATCATGCAGTAAGCTTGGCATGACTAGCAGAGCAATACGCAAGGAAGAGCTGAGACTTTTTCTCAATTAAACATTTAATCAAACACCTACAATGAGAGCCCATTCAATCACATGCTGGTAAGCGACATCAGGCATATGTTACCTAAAAGGAGGAATAAAACTAAGATACTCAGCCATTGACAAATGCTGCAGCAACCAGACAGAAGCATTAATTAGATATATGCACACACAGGATGTCCTTCCTATGAGATCTCTTACCTCCCCGGGACAGTAAAGCCAGAAGCTTATAATATGCCTAGGCTTGCTCAGTTGTACCACTGATCACTACCGCAATAGAATCTTGCTATTTAAATACCAAGGTAACAAACCTGCAAACAGTAAAACTAATGAAACACAGCAAAGATTTCCTTCCAACTGCTGGTTTTCAAGACAAATGCTTAAATCAGATGGGTTACCTTACGTGGCAGGAGGAGGAGAGACAGTGGGCTGCCTGAGGGGGAGAACAAGGGTACAGAAAAGATCCTTCTCTCCACTCACCAAGCAGGGTTGCTGAGCAGGCAACTTCCTCACTCCCATAGCCACATCCTATCCCAAGCTGTTGTGGACTGAAATAAATGCTTAGAGCCATCAGCTTGAGGATGGAAATCCTTTTATTCAGAACAGCAAAAAAATAAAAGATATGTCTTATGGAGAGAGAGCAGCAGATTACCATGAAATGGAACAGGAAAAGCTCTCTCAAAGATTGCTCACTGATACCAGGATCTAAATACGTTGACACTTCTAACCTATACACCACTGTAAACATTTCTTTAACTGGTTACTATAAGGAAACATTTGAATTGGTTTGAAATGCATGGCCAGTAGACCATTATTTATATTGTGGGCATTTTACTGTGAGGGTCTCTGGAGTACAGTTTCGATTGGGCATATTAGGCTGTTATTGAGAACACCATAATATTGTTTTTTGTATGATTTGTACAAGGAATGTTCTAGTTTTGCTTTTTCTCCCAGGACAAGCAGGATGGTAGTCCTCACATGTGGGTGACGTCATCAGACGGAGCCCTGACATGGAAAACTTCTGTCACAATTTCTAGAACTTTTGACTTGCACACTGAGCAATCCCAGCATGCCATAATCCCTGTAGCCACAGGGGTCTCCCTTTAGTCTCTTTTTTTTTTTTTTTTCACGTAGATAAGCAGCTGAATTAGCCATGCTGTATGGGTACGTCCTCCGTGCCACTAGGTGGCGGAGCTCTCAAAGTCTATTAAAGACTTTTAGCTAGGTACTCCCTCCCTCCTGTATCCTGACAGGATTACCTCAGGCTCCTCAGTCTGAAATTTTCCGCGCAACAGAGTGCGCAGAGCTCTCTACTTCTCTGGAAAAATAAATAAAATAAACAGAAAACTTAAAGAATTCGACATCCATGGATGTCAACACAACAAAGAAGACAGATTAAAAAAAATTAAATTTTTTTTTTCTTCAGGAACTGCCCTGCTGAGTATGTGTTGACATCTCAGGGCATCCCCCTCCCCCATCCTTCCAGCTGATACCTACTTTATTCCAGTCTCCTCAGTGACCTCCCATTTTCCACGGCCTGGCTCAGAGTGGAGACGAGGGGAGGGACGTTCTCGCAGCCGCTGATCTACTCACCGGTCTGTTGAGCAAAACGGCGCTAGGATCCACGCCGGCGTCCACACTACGGCCAGGGCGCCAAGCACTCACTGTGAACGCCGATGGGCTGCCTGATTACACAGACAGAACTGTTAATAGCGCTGGAGTGCAGAAAAAACATCTGTTTGTGTGCAGAAGTGCCAAAGATAACATATGCACAGGAGAAGCCGGCGCATTGGCGCGCACGCCGTGAGTGCCGGCGCACCGAGGCATGCGCCGTATGTATTGGCGCACAGACGCCTGCACCGGAAGGCTGGAGCCATCGGTGAGTCAATTTGAGGGGCCCGGGGCGTGCGCTAGAAGACCGGATGCATCTAAGTGAGCCGGATGGCCCGACGCATGCTCCGGTGGGGCCTGGCGCATACATACACGACCGGTTACCGACGCTGGCTGACACAAATTCATTGCCTGGCACGCCAGGGAAATCAGCATGTGCGCCGTACACTGGAAGGCGCCCTGAGACATCCTTGCGCGCACCTGCACATATACCGGCTTCGGCCACCCGGAGCGGCCATCAGCATGAGTGTGAGATGCGCCGAGCACCGGCACAGAGACTAGGCACACCGAATACTGGTGAGGACACCGGGCAAACTAACACCAATGCAGATGCTGGATGCGCCGAACCCCGGCACGGGCGCTGTCCACACCAGGGCATGAACGCCAGTGCTGACTGCATGAATTCGGTTCTCCGGCACCACTAAAAACAAAACCCCTCAAAAACAAACAAATATATAGATAAATAAATGAACCCAGCGAGACCGCAGCACTAACATCAGTGCGCTAAGTCGTCCAAGTGCCGGGACTGCGTCACAACTACAACGCGCGTCCCAGCCAGCGCTAAAATCAATTCTGGGGGACTGGAGATTCAAAGATGAGTACACTCCCAATTTCCCCCGCCAGACTCACAAGGCGTCAGATATACTGGAACCCATACTTCCACTACCACCGGCATGTTCCATAGGGGTCAGTCAACAGACTGACAACCGCCACAGGTTAAGCCCTACCACAGCACTAACGTGGCCATCCTATAATTCTCTTTTCACACTAACGTTCCCTTTTCCACACATTCCATGCTGGTTAAAGGGACATTACAGGCGGCTTGTAACTCCTAGCTCCATTTCACGCCGTAGTAGGATACTAAGTCACTAGATGACTTCCAAAAAAATAAAAATAAAAAAGGATGAATTGAGCCATTCCTCGGAAGTACTCAATGCATATGATTTTGTTAGGGGATTTTAATCTTGCTTTTAATTGTGTTCACACTGATTCTCAAATTCAGTTATGTTTAGATATACTATCTTCTTTGGGTTGGTCTCAAACTTTTCACTCACCTACACATCGCTTAGGTAATACTATTGACATGGTCTTTATTCATAAAAATGCTAATCTTAGTTTAATTGAACCTCCAGCTATTAAACTAGTGTCTTGGTCAGATCATTCTTTGATCTGTTTTTCATTACATGGTTCGATAGATCACATCAGTATAGGAGAAGCCAGTAAAGGTTTTGAAAAAAGATCAGTTGTCGATATTTGTAAACTGAAGGAAGTTTTTGTCATTTTTCCAGATATGGTTGAACATGAGGATTTTAATTCTTATTTCGATAAGTGGATTTTACATCTTAGTTCCTCTATTGATGACGTAGCTCCTGTGAAGTACTATTCTTATCCTGATCACTGTAAAAGAGCTCATCGTCTCTGGAATAATGCATCATTGATTTTATCTCGGCAGCAATTATGAAAAAATGAACGTAAATGGTTGAAATGCTCTTCGTATGAAAACGCTAACTTATATCGATCCTCTTTGTTAAAATACCAATGTGAAACATTGGCAGCTAAGAAGGAGTATTATTCTAAAAAAAATACATGAGATCGGTGATAATTCTAGAGAATTATTTTCATTCGTACATAGATTAACAGAAAAGAAAAAAAGCTAATAACCTGGTTTTCTCTACACTCTCAGCTGATTCATTTGCCAGATATTTTTCAACTAAATTGGATAAAGTTCTTTCCATCTTTAAGGATATAGGACCTTGGTATTTGAATACGCCTTCTAGTACCTTGTCATCTAGTACTAAGCCATCTAGTCCTTTGTCATCTAGTACTATGCCATCTAGCTCTTCCTCTTCATGGATATAATTTGACTTGGTAGCTTCCACGGAATTGGCTAATTTAATTGCAAATTTGAACAACACCATGTGTCCCATTTTGAATATCTCTACAGTCACGTTTAGAGGTATTTTCGATGTTTTGAAAACCTCTATTACTCATGTTGTAAATTGTTCACTTAAATCAGGTATAATGCCTTCTCTTTTGAAATCTGCAGTTGTGAAACCTTTGCTTAAAAAACCTTCTTTAGATGCTAGCGATTTAGCCAATTATAGGCCTATCTCTTCACTTCCATTTCTCTCTAAAGTAATTGAAGGAATTGTTTTAAAACAGTTCACAAACTTTATAGAGAAGCATGAGATTTTGAGTCCACATCAATTTGGCTTTCGACGTGGTTTAAGCACAGAATTACTTTTGATTTCCTTAATTGACTCTATTAAACGTAGTTTAGATAGTGGACAACAGTTTATTTTGGTTTCATTGGATATAATGTCTGCTTTTGATTCGATTGACCATCAAATCTTGCTATTCTGTCTTCGTGAGTGCGGAATTGCTGGGTCAGTTTTGGCATGGTTTGAGAGTTATTTGTCTAATCGCTCTCAAATCATCAAATTTAACAATTCTTCTTCTGAGCTACAACAGGGAAAGACTGGGGTTCCACAGGGTTCTGCCCTTTCGGCGATGTTGTTCAATGTTTGTCTTGCTCCTATTGCTAAACTTTTGGCCATCATCACTGATGGGCATAAAATCTATGCAGACGATATCCAATTTTACATAAAAGTTCAGAAGTCTTGGTCTGAAACAATTGAGTTACTTTCTTTCTGCATGAATTCCATTATGCGTTGGTTAAAACATAAGCTTCTTCTGAATACTAGTAAAACATCTATGCCGTTGATTCATCGTCCCCATTCTCAACCTGTTTCCGACACTATATCATTTGAGAATTTTTCTTTTTCTCTCTCTAAGCCGATCAAGAGTTTGGGTTTTTTGACAGATTCAACTTTGTCATTTAAAGCACAGATTAGTTCTGTAATTAAAATAGGTTTCTTTAAGTTGAGGCTTTTAGCTGGATTACGACACTTATTGTATGAATCTGATTTTTTGATGGTCGTACGGGCCATCATTTTTCCACATATTGATTACTGTAACAGTCTTTATATTGGTTTACCTAAAAATTCAATTCGTTCTCTTCAACTTCTGATGAATTCAGCAGCTAGGTTAGTGTCATCTTCTAAGCGTTCTGACCGAATTACTCCAATTCTATGTAGACTTCAGTGGCTCCCTATGTTGGAGCGTATATTTTTCAAGATAGGAATGACAGTTTTTAAACTTCGTGTTTCATCTTCTGATTTTTGGTTTAATGCTTTACTTCGGATCCATAAGCCAGCCAGAACACTTAGGTCTTCACAACTAAATTTACTTGAGGTTCCTTCTGTGAGATTAGCCCATTTATATAGTACAAGAGAAACAGCCTTCTCCATAGCAGCACCTAATTGCTGGAATATGATTCCATTTGATCTTCGATCCATTGAAGATGTCAAGAAATTTAAAATTGCTTTCAAGGAATTTTTGCTCAATCGTGTGTACAATTGTTAAAGGAAATACTTGAATAAGTTAATGCGTATGGTTATGAATATTAGATAAGTTCTTTTTTTGTTTTTTGTTATTTAGTTTCTATGAAACTATTTTGTTTGTATATGTACTTTGTTTGTGTTGCTTTTATTATGTGTGTGTATTTTGTATATCGCCTAGGCCTAACAGTGTTAGGCGATTAATAAATTTTATAAATGAAATGAAAAATGAATTCCATACATCTAGTCTACATTGCATAGATCTTTGGATACTCTATGGGCTCTGAAACACAACAAACTCTGCAGATACCACTTTCTCTCCTCTGTACCATTCCATCGCGGAAGAATGAGGAACTTCCTAACTCCTGCCCTACGGCTTTGAGATCTCATCTAATACTTCAACAATGCCTTGGCAGTCAACCGTCTTAAATGGTGATATTCTATGGCCATAAGACGATCCAGGCATAGGATAGACTTCACCGTATAGTCTACCAAATGTTTTCTTTCCAACATCTGTTCACGTCCATCTATGTCACGACGTTCAATTTCAACCTCGGCCCGATGCCGAAGAAAAAAACAAACCTTACGATCATAATCCTCTGTCTCGCCAACGACTAGTCAACAACAAACATCACGTAAGCATGCTACGACGCCTCGCTAACCACAGAAAATAAAATAAATCCGCCATCTTTACATCAGGTATCAACTTCCATGATCAACTCCAAATTACACTTGTCACCTATCCAGGAACACATTCTGTAAGAACTAAAAAAATAAAATAAAAAAGGGAAAAGGGGAGCATATCCTCCCATATCCATCCACACTAGATCCCAGTGTTCCCCTCGTTTCCGGACGAACAGCTATCACTTCCACTACAAGGTCTTCCATTTGAGCTTGCCTTTGGCCCACCGGTTTTTCAGCAACTTCAGGGCAGTGGAGAAGGTGCACCCTCTGCAACAAGGGCTAAAAATATTCCCTATCTCAACAACTGCTCCCACTAGCCTCTGATTCACTACGATACAAATTCTTCTTGGACAGTCTAGGCCTACTGATTGCCTTCGGAAACTCGGGGCTGGAATCATTAAAAAAAAATAAATTTTTTTTTGTTTTTGCAACTCAAAAGGGGAGCCTACATCGCCACTATCCCAGACTGTACTCTTTCTACTTCACCCAAGACCTCGCTGTCCCCATACAATTTATAACTCTTTTCACAGTACCATACCACCTCGCCAAGTCCTACCTGTTCTAGGACACATGTAGGTAGCCACTACGTAGTTCTACATATGTGCCTACATATGCGCCTCTTACAATGAGTCTCGAGCACTCATTTCTTCATCCATTATCCACACCCTTTCCTTGCCAGCAACATAGACAAGGTCCTACAATGGTGTCTCCTCTCGTACGCACTATCAACAGGCTCGCCTTTTCGACCCTTCCACATCATGTGCCCCTCACCACAGATGCATCACCCAAGGAATGAGCAGCTCATTTGAAAACACAAGGTCTATGCACTTCGTGCGACCATACACTAAACATAAACCTTTAGAACCTCAAGGCGAAAACACGCCCTTCGAGTCTTCAGCGATTTCCCACAACAAATCCTAGTCAGGATTCCCACAGATAACTGTATCACAATGTTCTCTATACACCAGATACGGAAGTCAGGTTCATAGAACCTCTGCTACAACGTAGTTCTGATTCTGGGATGGGCCCCCCCAGAGTTCCATTGCTGACTTATCTTACCAAGATGCTCGATTCCAGAGTAACCAAACTCAGTGAAATTTTTTTGCCCCAACGAATGACTCATGACTCCAAGAGTAACTCAAGGACTTTCTTAGTTTGGGCTCTCCCTACAGTTGATCTCTTTGCAATAAGAGAACAATGGGATAATAGATGACATTTGCTTGGTTTATCCGAGCCAGTTAGACTCGCTCCAACCCCTTTTTCTCATCGATGGTCATGAATACTACTCTAGGCGTTCCCTCCAATACAGCTCATCTCTCGCAAACGCCAGAGATGCATACAAGACCAAGCGTCTCTACACCTGATCCTGCCCATAAGATCATGACAACCAAGGTATAGTTCCCTACTACACCTATGAATCCACAACCCAATTCCTGGGCAGACAGCCACAGCTTCTTCCCCAGAACAAGGGAACGCTACCACCTCCTCTTCACTCCTCACTGAGTGCAATTCTGATGAATCGCTTACCAGCACTTCCACATTTCTTCTGCATTCCAGACCCATACTTGTCATCAAAGATGCTGCCAACCAGCCTCAATTTCCAGACAAAGTACTTACGCTACACTTCCTAGTGTACATCAATGGGTCTCGACCTGTTTCCTTGCCGCCGGAACGGCTTGTCTCCTGTCTCCATCAGCTTACAGCAAGGACCTTGCTGCGTCATCGCTACCAATTCATTTAAGCGCTACAACATATTCTCACATTCATCTAAACGGACAGCCTATTTCATGTCCTTCCTTACTATCCAAATTCCTACCAGGAGTATTGCACCCACGTCCACCTTTGGCATACGCCACAGGGTACTGTTGGACATTAATATATATCTCAACAGGTTGATACTTTCGCCTGCACACCTTTGAATACTTGTTACATTCACTACCTCCCATAGGTGCCTTTTTTCTTGGTTTGTTTTCAATTCTGTAAGGAGAATAAGTAACTTCCATACATTTTTTCACCACCCTCTTTATCTTCAGTTTCACCACGACAAGGTGATCTTGCACACTAACTAGGAAATTCTGCCAACGCTTATTTCCAGTTTTTTCCACTTTACCAGACAGTCAACCTTACCACCATTTCATCCAAGGCCTTATGCAAATGCCAGTGTGTAAAGTCATGCACCTTGCATTACAACTGTGCGCTAGCATACCACAAAAAGGCGCACTCTTTCACCCAATTGACCTTCACACCTGTTTCTTTCGCTTTCTCTAAAGGCGTAATGGTATCCAGTGACAAAGAACTCTATCCTCAGGGATATCCAACTCCATGCAGTTAAACCTTAATACAACGTCACACACGCATTGCGACCCTGTGGACACATTGCGTGCGAGCAATAGCAGCCTCGATGACTTCCCCATCAAGTGTCTCCATGGACATCGATGCACCAATGACATGTTCATCGTTCCACTTTCACATCCCACCGCTGTTTCCACAGACAGAGGACGGATGATTCCCCTTTGGAACAGACTATCCTACAGAAGGGCACAATTGACAGACAAATACAACCTTCTTAGGAACAGTCCACCTCTGTTATCATATTGAGCAAAAAAAAAATAAATTTTTTTTTTCACAATACACAGAAATAACACGCACCTCTGCTCAATACATCAGCCCATAAAGCATGGCTAATTCAGCTGCTTATCTACGTGAAAAGAGCAAGTTTGCTTACCATAAACGGTGTTTTCCGTAGATAGCAGATGAATTAGCCATGCTGACCCGTCCGCCTCCCCGGACAGTTCTAGCACACCTACCTTGCTTTGATACTGACTGAGGAGCCTGAGGTAATCCTGTCAGGATACAGGAGGGAGGGAGTACCTAGCTAAAGGTCCTTAATAGACTTTTAGAGCTCCGCCACCAAGTGGCACGGTGGATGTACCCATACAGCATGGCTAATTCATCTGCTATCTACGGAAAACACCGTTTAGGGTAAGCAAACTTGCTCTTCCGTGCTGCAGTTTGCCTCATGGTTAGGAGCTCTGCGAACATTTTCTCACCACTTTTCCTCACGGAAAACCTTGAAGTTCCCTTCATAAAAAAGTTCCCTCATAGGGGTCTCCCATCGCGACACCTTTTCTTGACACTCGGTGAGTAATTTTCCACCGTCTCCGGTCGGTTCCTGCTACCTTGTCATCTGTTCCCGCAGGCCACCAACTGTTTCGCGGCCCCTTTTTTCACTATGGTGACGGGCTTCAGAAAATGTCCATAGTGCCCCCGCACTATATCCATTACTGACCCGCACGATGTTTGTGTGCTGTGCCTCGGCCCATCACACGATGTACCTCTGTGTCCTAGCTGCGCTCAAATGACCCTGAAGGGCAGGCGTGCCCGTTTGGACAAAATGGAGTCTCTTTTCAAAATAAAACTTATTCCATCAACTTCCACCCAGTCATCACCGGCAGGAACATCTTCCATCGACAAACCTTGCCGGGAGCAGCAAGGGGACAGTGACTGTCTGTCACAGACACCATCCAGGGCATTGGTAGCATCTTCCTCTGTGCCGGAAAAGGACCGGACCGAGCACCGAGGGAAACATAGTCAATGGCACAGACGCGCTTCCACACCTGGTGCCGGCACAGACATAAGAACATAAGAAAATGCCATACTGGGTCAGACCAAGGGTCCATCAAGCCCAGCATCCTGTTTCCAACAGTGGCCAATCCAGGCCATAAGAACCTAGCAAGTACCCAAAAATTAAGTCTATTCCATGTTACCATTGCTAATGGCAGTGGCTATTCTCTAAGTGAACTTAATAGCAGGTAATGGACTTCTCCTCCAAGAACTTATCCAATCCTTTTTTAAACACCGCTATACTAACTGCACTAACCACATCCTCTGGCAACAAATTCCAGAGTTTAATTGTGCGTTGAGTAAAAAAGAACTTTCTCCGATTAGATTTAAATGTGCCCCATGCTAACTTCATGGAGTGCCCCCTAGTCTTTCTACTATCCGAAAGAGTAAATAACCGATTCACATCTACCCGTTCTAGACCTCTCATAATTTCAAACATCTCTATCACATCCCCCCTCAGCCGTCTCTTCTCCAAGCTGAAAAGTCCTAACCTCTTTAGTCTTTCCTCATAGGGGAGCTGTTCCATTCCCCTTATTTTGGTAGCCCTTCTCTGTACCTTCTCCATCGCAATTATATCTTTTTTGAGATGCGGCGACCAGAATTGTACACAGTATTCAAGGTGCGGTCTCACCATGGAGCGATAGAGGCAGCATGACATTTTCCGTTTTATTCACCATTCCCTTTCTAATAATTCCCAACATTCTGTTTGCTTTTTTGACTGCCGCAGCACACTGAACCGATGATTTCAATGTGTTTTCCACTATGACGCCTAGATCTCTTTCTTGGGTTGCAGCACCTAATATGGAACCCAACATTGTGTAATTATAGCATGGGTTATTTTTCCCTGTATGCATCACCTTGCACTTATCCACATTAAATTTCATCTGCCATTTGGATGCCCAATTTTCCAGTCTCACAAGGTCTTCCTGCAATTTATCACAATCTGCTTGTGATTTAACTACTCTGAACAATTTTGTGTCATCTGCAAATTTGATTCTCACTCATCGTATTTCTTTCCAGATCATTTATAAATATATTGAAAAGTAAGGGTCCCAATACAGATCCCTGAGGCACTCCACTGTCCACTCCCTTCCACCGCATCTGCCTCAATGGCTATCGAGTCGGTTGCGAAGAGGACCCGGGGAGAGGAGCTTCCATCCTCCTCTCCACCTGAGACCCTGAGACGATCCCCACAGACACTGGTGCCGGGTACTGAGCCCCCACAGATTCCTGTGGAGGTGCTAGTAGCGCCTAGCCTGCCTCCCCCGTAGCTGCATTACCTATACCAGCTTCCAGGGAGGAGCTGGACATCCTTGTCCGCCAGGCGGTCCTCGATGCCTTCCAGAGCCTGCTTCCGCGCTCGATGCCGATCCCCATACCGGCACCAACACCAGAGCCATCTTTGTTTACACCGTTGCTCGACCACTTTGATACCCTCATCGATGCCCTTCCGACCCAGCTGGTGCCATTGGTACCAAGCCAACCTTCCAAACCTCCCGATTACCATTCTGGGGTCCTCGGAGGATGAGGACATGGACTCTAGTCCTTTTCCAGCTCCGCTTTCACAGATGCTGGAACCGGTTCCAGGTCCGTTGGGGCTCTCGGGATCGAAGTGCCCACAGTTCCCTTCGATGCCATAGATGCCGTCTAAGTCTCCATCGGTGCCCTTACATACTCCATCGAGGCCTCCATCGATGCCTGCAAGTCCTGGAGTATCAGACTTTTTCCCTCCCTCAGGTTCTCAACAGGAGACCCCTTATGATTCATAGGAGGACGTTGACACGGACACTTCCACAGAGGTTATATTCTCAGAGCCTTCTCCTCCAGAAGAAAGGAGACTGTCCCCTCCAGAAGACCTCTCCTTTGCTAATTTCATAAAAGAAATGTCTGAAACCATCCCTTTTGACCTGGTCACTGAAGAGGACACCTGTCAGAAGACGTTAGAAGTCTTTCAATTCGTAGATGCCTCCAAGGAAATTATGGCCATTCCAGTCCACGAAGTGCTCTTGGATCTGCAACATCGCCTATGGGAGAGCACCCTTGCACTGTCCCACCAGTTAATAAGAAAGGCAGATGCAACATATCTGGTCCAGCACACTCCAGGTTTTCAGAAGCCATACCTACCTCACCAATCAGTGGTAGTGGAATCGGCGCAGAAGAAGGATGGTCTAGGTAGGACAGTCTTCCAGGGCTCTATGTTAGTGTCACGCATAGCTGCCTATCAGTTATATATGACACAATATCGGAGGAATCTGTGGAAGCAAGTCCAGGGGATAGCAGACTCCCTCCCCCAACAGGAGAACCTCGCTGCCATTCTCCAAAAAGGCCTTGACACAGGGAAACATGAGGTCAGAGCTGCATATGATTCCTTTGAGATGGCTTCTCGTTTATCAGCAACAGGAATCAGAGCAAGAAGATGGGTCTGGCTTAAGGCCTCTGACTTAAGGCTGGAAGTCCATGATAAGCTCGCCAATCTCCCATGTACTGGAGATAATCTCTTTGGCGACAAGATACAGGACACAGTGGCTCAATTAAAGGATCACCACAAGACCCTGCGGAAACTCCCTCCTCTGCTCGAAAGACCACCACGAGAAGGAATCCCAGAAGACCCTTTTATCGCTCACGCAAGTACTACCCACCTACATCTCACGTGAGACCAGCCAGACTACCTCAAAGAGGACATCCATGTCAAGCCAAGGCTTCTAGATCTCAACCAGCCCCGCAAATGGGCCCAGCCTCTGGATTTTGAAACTTGTCCAGAGAACAGCAGCCACTCTCTCAATCCAAGACCAGACTTGCCTGTAGGAGGTCGGCTACACCCCTTCATAACCAACTGGCGCCGCATTACAACAGACCAATGGGTAATATCCATCATAACCCACGGATACCATCTAAATTTCCTCATGGTACCCCTGGATTCACCACCCAATCCACTGTGGATCCAAAGAGATCACACAAGCCTTCTAGAGTTAGAACTGTCCACCCTACTGAGCGCCAGGACTGTGGAAACCGTTCCCCTGACACAGCAGGGTAGAAGGTTCTACTCCTGCTACTTTCTATTTCCAAAGAAATCAGGCGGCCTCTGCCCCTTCCTAGACCTCCTCAATCTCAACAAATTTCTACATAAAGAAAAATTCAGGCTGGTATCCCTAGGCACCATGCTTCCCCTTCTACAACAAAGAGACTGGCTCTGTTCTCTGGATCTTCAAGACGCCTATGCGTACATTCCCATATTCCCCTATCACCGCAAATACCTGCGTTTTATAGTGGGGCATCAACATTTTCGGTACCGGGTTCTGCCTTTCGGACTTGCCTCTGCACCCCGTGTATTTACAAAATGCTTAGCAGTGGCTGCGGCCCATCTATGAAAAAAACAGTATACACATGTTTCCTTACCTGGATGACTGGCTAATCAAGAGCCAATCCAAGCAAGGAGCTCTCAATGCGCTGAAGCTCACTATCAATCTGCTACATTCGTTGGGGTTTCTCATCAGTTACCAGAAATCCCACCTGAATCCATCTTACCTCCTTACCTTTATCGGAGCAGATCTGGACACCACAGTCGCAAAGGCCTTCCTGCCCAACGACCACGCAGACACTCTCTCCAGACTAGCTCCATCTCTGCGCACAAAGAGAACAGCCTCAGCCCATCAATTCCTCTCATTGCTGGACCACATGGCTTCCACGGCCCATGTCACTCCTATGGCCAGGCTAGCCATGAGATAGATCTTCAGTTCAGTGTTCACTAAAGAAGACCCCGGAGAAGGACAGTTGCTAGTTAACAAGAAAATGGAGGGGAGTGGAATGGATGAAACTCCATTTACAGAAGAGAATGTATGGGAAGAGCTAGGAAAACTGAAAGTGGACAAAGCCATGGGGCCTGATGATGTTCATCCCAGGGTACTGAGGGAGCTCAGAGATGTACTGGCGGCTCCGCTGCATGACCTGTTCAATAGATCCCTGGAAACGGGAGTGGTACCGAGTGATTGGAGAAGAGCGGCGGTGGTCCCTCTTCACAAGAGTGGGAGCAGAGAGGAGGCTGGAAACTACAGGCCGGTTAGCCTCTCCTCTGTGGTGGGAAAAGTATTGGAGTTGCTGCTGAAGGAAAGAATAGTGAACTATCTACAATCAGCAGAATTGCTGGCCCAGAGGCAGCATGGTTTCGCCAAGGGAAGGTCCTGTCAGACGAATCTGATCGACTTTTATGATTGGATGACTATGGGAATTGGATCGAGGAAGAGCGCTCGATGACATCTACTTGGATTTTAGCAAAGCATTTGATACGGTCCCGCACAGGAGGCTTGTGAATAAAATGAGAAGCTTGGGAGTGAGTGCCAAGGTGGTGGCCTGGATAGCAAACTGGTTGAAGGACAGAAGATAATGTGTGATGGTAAATGGAACTTACTCGGAAGAGAGCGCTGTGATGAGCGGAGTGTCGCAAGGGTTGGTGTTGGGACTGGTCCTGTTCAATATCTATGTGAGCGACATCGCGGACGGAATAGAAGGTAAGGTTTGTCTATTTGCAGATGATACTAAGATCGGCAACAGAGTGGACATGTCGGAAGGAGTGGAGACAGGATTTAAGGAAACTGGAAGAGTGGTCTAAGATATATAGCAGCTGAGATTCAATGCCAAGAAGTGCAGAGTCATGCATATGGGGTGTGGAGATCCGAAAGAAATTTATTTGATTTGGGGGGGGGCTGATGTTCACGGAGCAGGAGAGAGACCTTGGGGTGATAGTGTCTAACGATCTGAAGTCGGCGAAACAATGTGACAAGGTGATTGCTAAAGCCAGAAGAATGCTGGGCTGCATAGAGAGGGGAATATCTATTAAGAAAAGGGAAGTGATTATCCCCTTGTACAGATCCCTGGTGAGGCCTCACCTAGAGTACTGTGCTCAGTTCTGGAGACTGTATCTCCGAAGGGACAGAGACAGGATGGAAGCGGTCCAGAGAAGGGCGACCAAAAAGGTGGATGGTTTTCATCAAATGACTTACGAGGAGAGATTGAAGAATCTAAATATGTATACCCTGGAAGAAAGGAACAGGGGTGATACTTTACAGACTTTCAGATACTTGAAAGGTTTTAATGATCCAAAGTCAATGACAAACCTTTTCCGTTGGAAAAAAATCAGCAGAACTAGGGATCACGACTTAAAACTCCTGGGGGAAAGACTCAGAACCAATGTCAGGAAGTATTTCTTCACGGAGAGGGTGGTGGATGCCTGGAACGCCCTTTAGAGGAAGTGGTGAAGACTAAAACTGTGAAGGATTTCAAAGGGGCGTGGGATAAACACTGCGGATCCATAAAGTCTAGAGGATGTGAATGAAGTGAAGAGCCATGGGGATGGCTTGCGGGAATGACAGATACTACCTGGTGATTAATACCCTTATTCAACAAACATACACACCGTTAATGCGACTCCAACATTGCTCTATGCTTCAACGGCAAGAGGAAATATGGAAAAGGGGATTTGCCATTCACAAATAAGAGGGGGAGTAGCTTGCTTGTTGCGGCGATTACGACCCCGAATCAGTTAAGCCGATACTTCAATTTGAATACATATCCAGGGTAGCTCACTGCTTTAACGGAAGGGGGAAATGAAGAAAAGAGGATTTATATCCAGACAACAACCAGCAAGGACTGAATTGCATAGGCTGGGAAAACAAATAAGCATGGGAGTAGCTTGCTTATTGCGGCGGTTACTACCCCTAATCAATTAAACTTGATACTTCACTTTGATGCAGATCCAGCACTGCTCTCTACATCCATGGCAGGGATGGAAGGAAATTAGAACCATAAAGTTACCAATAAGGGCCCTGAACTCAGCGGTCAGAGTAACAGATAAGTATGAGAAAAATAACTGTGAAAGCTTGCTGGACAGACTGAATGGGCCGTTTGGCCTTCTTCTGCCGTCACTTCTATGTTTCTATGAGAAAACTCAATGGACTTTGAAATCTCAGTGGCTACAAGCCACTCAACCTCTTTCATTCCTGATCCATTTCACCGACCAGCTGCATCTGTCACTTCTCTGGTGGACAAACAGAGCTAACTTGCTGACAGGGTCTACACTTTCAGCAACCAGTTTCTCAAGTGACCTTAACCACGGTCGCATCCAACTTAGGTTGGGGAGCTCATGTGAACAACCTTGAAACTCAAGGGACTTGGACACAACTCAAAGCAAAGTTTCAGATCAACTTCCTAGAGCTTCGAGCCATACGTTATGCTCTATATGCATTCAAGGACTACCTTTCACGCAAGACTGTTCTTATACAGACAACACAGTTGCAATGTGGTACTTGAACAAAAGGGAGAAACAGGCTCTTATCTCCTCTGCCAAGAAGCTGTGCAGATCTGGGCCTGGGCCCTTGCACACTCCATGCATCTCCGGGCCACTTATCTGGCAGCATATAGAATGTAGTAGCAAATCGCCTCAGTTGACATTTCCATCCCCACGATCCTGTGGTAACGAGCAAAATCTTCCAACTCTGGTGTCAACCAACAATCGACCTCTTTGCATCCCAACTGAATCACAAAGTGGATGGATTCTGCTCCCTGCACAGGCAACAAAACACGTTTAGCCATGGGCGCCATTGCTCGCCCCTGGAACACAGGCCTCCTATATGTGCATCCTTCGATACCACTGATAGCCAAAACTCTCATGAAACTACAACAGGACAAAGGGTCAGTGATGCTCATAGCCCCATATTGGCCTCGACAAGTGTGGTTTCCCATGCTTTTTGACCCCTCCATTCGATAACCAATTTGCCTGGGCACAGCACCCAACCTCATAACTCAGAACCAGGGTATGTTACGCTATCTGAACCTTCAGGCCCTATCCCTCACAGCCTGGATGTTGAAAGCCTGATCCTACAACCACTCAATCTTTAAACTAAGGTCTCTCAAGTGCTTGTAGCTTCACAAAAGTCTTCCACACGGAAATCCTACCTTTCTAAGTGGAATAGATTTACCTCGTGGTGCACTCAAAAAGGTGTCGACCCTTTTTCCTGCCCCACTCCATCTCTATTTGACTGTCTCTGACACCTTTCAGACTCTGGTCTCCAGACTTCCTTGGTAAGGGTACACCTCAGTGCTATCTCAGCATCCCACAAGGGAGTAGGGATGCCCCAGTAATGGCGCAACCCCTTGAGTCGATTTATGAGGGGCTTGCTGCAACTTAAGCCCCCTCTACGGCCACCAGTTGGACCTAAACGTAGTACTTACAAGACTCATGCGTTCCCCGTTTGAGCCTTTGCACTCCTGTGATGTTAAATTTCTTACATGGAAAGTTCTTTTCCTAGTAGCCATTACATCTGCTCGAAGAGTCAGTGAGTTACAAGCACTTGTCACATACTCACCCTATACAAGGTTCCTCCATGACTGAGTGGTCCTCTGTACTCTCTAAGTTCCTTCCCAAAGTGGTTACTGACTTTCACTTGAATCAGTCTATAGTCTTACCCACCTTTTTCCCAAGGCCTCACTCTCACCAGGGCGAGAGAGTTTTACACACCTTGGACTGTAAACGTGCACTTGCATTTTACCTAGATCGCACTGCAGTCCATAGGAAATCCACCCAATTCTTTGTTTCTTTTGATAAAAACAAACCCTGAGTTGCAGTGGGCAAACAAACTCTCTCCAACTGGCTAGCAGACTGTATCGAATTCTGCTATGAAAAAGCAGGCCTTCCTCTCCAGGGACGAGTGAAGGCGCACTCAGTAAGAGCCATGGCAACGTTAGTAGCACACTATCGTAAAACTGCAACATCGAGCTCTCTTCACACATTTGCAGCACATTATTGCCTGGACAAGGTAGGACATCAAGACTCTGCCTTTGGCCAGTCTGTCTTGAAGAACTTATTTCCAGTATAATCCCAACTCCTTCCACATCCATCTGCTGTGATTTTTCAGGCTGCCTCATTTTTCCCAACAGTACACCAGTTGTGCCTGTTGCACAAGTTGTAGGCTGCCAGTTCAAATAAATGAGTCATCCTGTAGCTTGCTAATCACCCACATGAGAGCACTACCATCCTGCTTGTCCTGGGAGAAAGCAGAGTTGCTTACCTGTAACAGGTGTTCTCCCAGAACAGCAGGATGTAGTCCTCACGAAACCCATCCGCCACCCCACGGAGTTGGATCCAAAATCATTTAATTTTATTTTTTCGCTCTCACCTCTTGCTACAAATGAGACTGAAGGGAGACACCTGTGGCTACAGAGATTATGGCATGCTGGGCATGCTGAGTGTGCCAGTCAAAAGTTCTAGAAACTTTGACAGAAGTTTTCCGAGATAGGGCTCAGTCTGATGATGTCACCCACATGTGAGGTCTACATCCTGCTGAACTGGGAGAACACCTGTTACAGGTAAGCAATTCTGCTATATCCATTGCTGAGGGTTGATGATGATTGGGGGGGGGGGGGGTTTCCTGTGGATACAAAGTGTACATTTACATTTAGCCTTCTGTTCAGTGTGTCATGCATGTGAGAACCATATATCAGGAGTATCCTGACAGAAAAAAGGTTGAGAACCACTGCTCTAGAATATACTTTTCCGGGTGTATTGATCAAAAAAAGGGCCCTGTTCTATCTTAAGTAAGGTGTAGATTTTCTAAGCATTTTCCCATAGACACAAAATGGGAGGGGGAAACCATTTATATAGTAACCTAAGTGCAAGAGAAGATGAATTGCTTTTCGGAGACAGGTGCTTTAGGTTAAAATTGATCTGGCTTTCTGGATTATCCTCCACAGGTATCCAAATTAAAAGAGGGAGAAGAACGTGCAATGAAGAAGAGAAAGCGGAAAGAGGAGGGAACAGAGAGAGAGAAAAAGCCTCGAAAAATGAAAGTTCCCAAGCAGCTCGGGTAATTGATAACACGCAAATATCTGCAAATATACACAAACTCAGTAGCATATTGTCTGTCCTCTACTGCTTACAGACAGCGGATAGGGCTTTCACCATGATATGTAGCACTATGGGGTAAATTTTCAAAGCCGAGCTGATTTTATAACGTATGCGGTGACACGCACTTGTTCCGATACCTGTGCACACATGCGTGCCTGATTTTGTATCGGCGCATGCTGGTGCCCACTCGGGGGGGGGGGGGGGGGGGAATTTTTTATTTTTGTATTTATTTTTTAACACAAGCGGTGACAGATCTGGCCTTTGCCCTATCCCCCTAACTAACTTTCCTCCCTTTTATCCTCTCCACCCCGACTCCCTAAACCCAACCTTACGATCCAATTTTTTTTTTTTGTTTAGAACTTATCTGTTCCTCCGAGCAGGAGTAAGTTCTGCGCACTGGCCGGCTGCCGGCGCATGCTTCAACAGGACAGTGCAAAATGGCCCCCCGCCAGGAACCCGCCCCTTTTCAAAACCCTGGCTCTTCTGCGTGTACCGGGAGATATGTACATGACCGGGCCATTTTGAAAATGCGCTCGGCGAGGCCACATGCGTATCTTTCGATTTCTATGCACAGGGTTTTGAAAATTTGCTTGTATATATAGAAAAGGGGGAAGGGGGTACCTGTAGGTGTTGAATCTGAATATTTTTGCAGAGCACTCCATTATCAAGGGAATGGAGGCAAGAGGTATTTTAATGGGGAAATGACAAAAATGGGCAGCATGGTCTCAGATATTATGTTGCCTTAAGGAGTCTGTGGAAGCAGTGGGAGCTGTAGGGAAGAATCACAAGGTTTTAAGACTTTTTTTTTTTATATGAAATTGCAAAGTTTCAGAGAGGCAGTATTAAAACCTTTTTTTGCTCTAAACTAAATACGTGAGCTAGATGGTCCTCACTGTTTTACCTTTTATTTAAGGTAATGTGATAGATGCAGCTCTTTTTTCTTGTAGAGCAAAAATAAGATTTGATTCAAAGTATTTGTTTTCTAAAGATAAGATGGATCTATGAGTCACACAGCTGGATGACATCTGATGGAGCCAACATGAAACATGTTTCTGGAGCTATCTAGGAAAAACCTGAAGGACTTTCTAGGCATGCATGGTAGTTCTATGTGCCTGCATTCACGTAGTGTGCCTCATTTCAGTGTAATTGACACATTTATTCTTCTGACTGCAATTAATTACTAAACTGTGCTAAAGTTATTTCTCCCTCTTTTCCAATTAGTCCTGCTTTTCCTATCCTGTAGTACAGTGCTGCTCAGACTGGTCCTTGATGTCTTCCCACATCTGCCAGTCAGATTTCCAGGAAACCCTTAATGAATATGCATGAGATATATGCAAAAATAACTAATGTGTTCAGGATTTCCTGAAAATCCTTCAGGGTGAAAGGGAAAAGCAAGAACTATGGAGCACCATTGTCTGAGTGTTAAGGTTGTTTTTGGTTTGTGGTTTTTTTTGCTTTTTCATGCCATTTTCAATGTTTTGTCAGGCTGCTTTTTTTTCTGTGATTTCTAGTGGGCTTTTCCAGCTACAGACCCCTTTTTTCTACTTGGGCCACCTTTTTAAAAAAAAAAGTCTTCATTTAATTTTTCTCTAGTTTTTCTGCCAGTGGCAAAAGATCCAGTGGTTTCAGGAGTTGTCTGGACTACAGCCAAAAGATAACCGTAACTGGGTGAGGATCATGTGTCCTAGTTAAACATCTATTGTAGGATATCACTGAGAGCCATTGAGCTCCTCCAGATAAAACTTTCGTATCCATGTTCTCACTGGAAGAAATGTTGTAGTAATGCAGGTCCGCTGAGTCACACTGAAGAAGTACAAGGACAATGAAGCTGCATGGGTCGCTGGAGTTTGGAAATGCTGAAGAAGGTATTGACTCCTTTGGGAGCACAAGATCTGTCTTGCTCCTTGGACCTATCTCAGGTCTTTGGCCTTAGATTTCTCCAAGCATTGGCTGTGTGTGCTTGAGCCTGAAGTTAAGGAGAAGTAACATGCTTGGTTTGTTGAAAGAGAAAGTACATTAGTACTAATCTACTTCATGCTTCAAGAGTATTGGAATTCTGGAATTGTGCTATTCTGTGTTCTAAGTGACTACACCTGGCAGGAAGTTCTACTTTCCCATTCAGTGCGTTCACTATGCTGGTTTCTGAGTATCCAATTTTGAACTGTCTGATCACCTTGAGACGCCCTGAATGAAGCCTCATCAACTTCGGTTCAACAGTCTTCAAGACAGTACTTCACAGACAAGTAGCAGAGATGGTGCTCAGCACATGAAGAGTGCCAGGGATAGGGTATCGATTGGTCCATTTCCTCTTTGTCGAATAATCCACCTACGGTTGCTTCTGCTGTGTGCTGAGCATCTTTGGACTTTAACAAGCTTCAAATAGAGAGGCTGATATTGGTACTGTGCTATAGTTGAACCGCTTCCTGGAGGGAAGCCTCTGAGGTACAGAGAAGGTCAACCAAAATGATAAAGGGATGGAACAATTCCTGTAAAAGAGAGACTAAAAAGGTTAGGTCTCTTCAGCTTGGAGACAAGATGGCTAAGGTGAGACATGATAGAGGTCTATAAAATAAGTGGAGTGGAACGAGTAAACAATCTGTTCACTTTTTCAAAGAGTTCAAAGACTAGGAGACGCAATGAAATTACTAAGTGATACATTTAAAACTAATAAGAGAAAATTTTTTTTTATGCAAGGCATAATCAAGCTCTGGAAGTCATTGCCAAAGGATATGGTGAAAGCTATTAGTGTAGCTGTGTTTAAAAAAATAAAAATAAAATAAAAATAAAGTTTCGACAAGCTTCTGAAGGAAAACTTTAAACCATTATTAAGATGGAGTTTGCAGAAATCCTCTGCATATCTCTGGAATAAGCAGCATGGAATCTATCTACCCTTTAGGATCCTGCCAGATAATTGTGACTGGATTGTCCACTTTTGGAAACAGGATATTAGGCTTAATGGACCTTTGGTCTGACCCAGTATGGCAAGTCTTATGTTATAAGTAGATTTGTGTTACCGTATTTTGCGGTCCATAAGACGCCCCTGACCATAGGACGCACCTAGGATTTTGAGGAGGAAAATAAGAAAAAAAAATTTTGTCCCCATGACGGGCTCTGAACGGAGCTCCCCCTGGAGCGAATGTAGCGTCTCTCCCTCTAGCGCCCCATCCCCCTCTTCCTCCTCCCAACTCAGCCCAATCAGCATGGCGCAGGACAAACATCCGAGGTTGTTTTCACTCACACAGTCCGCTGGCTCATGCCACTTGTCTTGTTTGCTGCAACCAGGAAGAAGCGGAGCCCAAAGCGCCCTCCCAATACACTAAATATAACAGACCTCACAAATCCTCCAGCTGCAGCAAGCAACTCCAGACTCAATACCTGGCGAAGCCAAGATAAAAGCCACTGCTGCAACAAGAGCGATCGCTGCGTGCGCTCAGCCACACGCTTGCACCTACAGACAGACACCACCGCCATAACAAAAGGGCCAGAGCAGCTTCCACAGCTCCGCGCCAGGACCCAGCCACAAGCATTCAAACAGAAACAGCAAAGAAGAAAACGAAATACTTGCGGAGCCGGCAGGAGGCACGCCCTCGACTAATAGCACAGAGAAGAAGCGGGGTAAGGGAAAGCCTGTGCTGAGCTGTAAATAAGAAGCAGCTGCATTCGCCCAGTGATTGTGAAGCGCCCGCCCTGCTCCGTGCGGAACCTGGGCTCAAATCAGCTTTCTCGCCTCCTCTCAGGCTGGCCCCGCACGAGCGCATCTAATTATTTTCAATCCGCTCGCGTCTGTTGAAACCGACCAATCAGAGCCCGCGACCGCCCGCCGGCAACCAAAGTCTGCGTGCTGCAGGAGGCCGGGGGCCGCGTGGAAGTGTCACCATGGACACGGCGCGGAGAACGCGCTCCCGGCCCGGGCCCTAAGGCGGGTGGGAAGGGGCAATGAGTCAGATGGCCTCCCGAGTGGACAGGGTAGATCGGCAGGCTTTGCCTCGTCGTGCCTCCACCCCTACACACACACACACACATGCTGCTTCTAGAGATACAGTATGAAATAAACCTCCCTCCATCTCGCTCCTCGGCACCCCCGGAAACAGCGGACCTGCAGGGAACTGTTTGAACTGGAGGGGCCGCAATAGCGCACACGGTTCAAACAGCTGATGTTTGACCTGCGCCATACTGATTGGGCTGAGTTGGGAAGAGGAAGAGGGGATCGCGTGTGAGAGGGAGAGACGCTGCATTCGCTCCATAAGACGCACAGACATTTTGCCCCCACTTTTGGGGGAAAATAAGTGCGTCTTATGGAGCGAAAAATACGGTATATTTTATTTTACAAGATTTATATTCCCCATTCTTTCAGATGTGTTCGTGGATTATGAAAATTGATACATAATAAAATTCCATTGGTGCCAAGAAACCTTCAACTCTATATCCATGAAACCCCAGAAGTAATATTTAGTTTACATTGACAGCACTTCTGAGCATTCATGCAAATTCCCTTATGGATCAAAGGAGATAGTTGTGTGCAAAAATTTAGGGATCCTGGTCAAACTGCACATTTCAAGCTTCTGCATATGACTAAGTTAAATATACTGTGCAAAAAAGTGATAACTTTAAATTTATTTACTTATGTATTTTTTGAATATGTAACTTAAAAATTCACTTTTTTCAACTAGTTACAAATGTGAAGCTGATTTTCTAACAGTTAAAAGGCAGCTTTCTGCAGATTTTAATTCATAATTTGCAGGGTTTTTTTTTTTTTGGTTTTTTTTTTTAAAGATTCAAAATAAAATGGTGAATATGGCACATGCAAAAGTTTGCATCTTTTCAATCAGTATTTTGTAACACCTACTTTGGCAGAAAAAACAGCTTCCAATTGTTTCCTGTTACTGGCTAAGCGTCTTTGTATTGTTGCATTTGGAATTTTTTCCCTTTCTTCCTGGCAGAACTCTTGTAGCTCAGAAATATTCGTAAGTCTCTTTGCATACACACTGCATATTTGAGATCTCCCTGAGGTTTTCAATAATAAAGTATGGGAATTATGAAGGCCATTTCAGAACTTTCATTTTTCTTTCCTGTAAATACTTCTTGGTTGATTTTGAGATGTTTTGGATCATTGTCTTGCTGAAATATCCAACTTTGTAGCATCTGTATCTTCACTGACTGTGGGACATGAGCTTCTAGAATATGTTGATAGTTGAATCCATTCTTCCTTCTACCTGCACAATATTTCCTGTGCTGCTGGTTGCCACACAAACCCAAAGCATAATAGATCACTCCTGTCCTTAGCAAATGGAAAAATGTTCTTTCCTTTACATAGTTCACCCTTTTTTCTCCAAACGAATCTTGTGTAGATGTGCTGTAACAGTTCAACTTTAGTTTCAGCAGTCCTCAAGATTTTTGTTTGCGTAATTTAGAAGATGTCTTTTGTGATGAGGTGATTAGCAAAGGTTTAAGAACATAAGAACTTGCCATACTGCGTCATATTGAGGGTCCATCAAGCCCAGTATCCTGTTTCTAACAGTGGCCAGTCCAAATAACAAGTACCTGGCAAGACCCTAAACAGGTAGATCTTATACTGCTATTGCACAGTGAGAAGTAGTGGCTATTCCCAAAGTCTACTTAGTTAATAACAGTATATTGACTTTTCCTCCAGGAGCTTGTCAAACCTTTTTACCTTAGCTACATCCTCTGGTAATGTATTCCAGAGCTTAAGTGTGCATTGAGTGCAAGAAGTTTTTCCAGTTTGTTTTGAATGTGCTACTTACTAACTTCATGGAGTGCCCACTATTCTTTTTATTTTTTGAAAGAGTAAATGACTGACTGATTTACGTTTACCCATTCTATTCCACTCGTGATTTTGTAGATGTCTGTTTAAATTTAATTATACCACTTGTAAAGCAAGTTAACCAAGCAGATGTACAAAATAAAATCTCCATAAAAATTCATAAAAACATAAGGCAAATTAACCAAGCAGATGCAGCAAATGACAAATACTAATCATAATAAATATACGAATACCTATAGCCCCTCCCCCGGGGGTCAAACCCACAGCAAATGAAAGAAACCAATGATATGGCTGAAAAATGCCGCAGCTTTATTAACAGCGAAACTGTAAAATCTACTCCTGGCACGAGCCAGATGGAAATCCCGGTGCCCACTGCTGGCCACCCGCTGTTTTTACCTAGCAAGGCAGCCTATAATGCCTGGCCCCTCCACCATGGTCTCCGAACATGGGGGCCACCTGGGCTGACCAAATCATCCCCACTGGCTTGTGCCACCTGCCATTGCCTCATGCCCCCCATCAAGCTGCAGACTTCGTCATATGAAAAAACATTTGAGGGCCTCCTGTATTGTGTTGTTAAAGAGGTCATAACCAATGTCTGACAAGTGCGTACGGTCAGAACAATAGTCCGTCGCATGGGTCGTCGGCCCAGTGATGCTTTATCTGTCGACCTCCTAGCTTATGCACCCATTGTCCAACTTGCTGGTTGATCTTTTTGCGGCCATGCTTCCATAGTCTGCTGTCATTCCATTTTAAGCGCTGAATAATGTCCGACCACATGAGTCATGCACTGGGGAACAAGGATGCTAACTCGCTTACATCTATCTTAATACGGCAAATTAACAGTATACAAGTATACAAGTCGTGAACACGATGTCATTGCCGCCCAGGTGTAATACGATGACGCTGGGCTTAGCCATTGTGTCCTTCTTGAAATGTGCCAACAGAAGGAGTTGATCCCAAGACATGGCTTTGTCGCCCATCCATATGATATGGACATCATGGGCAGTGAGCCCCAAGTGCACCCCATATGACCAAACACGAGCCCATTTCTCCACTCAGTGAACAAAGGAATGTCCGATGATCCAGACAATCCTTTGCCGTCGGGGCGACTCTGTATGAAGATATTGGAAATAAAATTAAACAAGTTATACATTTATGCCTGTTCAGTCCTGATATGTGTGTGCACAGCACCGGACCTCCACTGTCCAGTTCTTTGAATGGTATCAGTGTTCAACCCAGCCTGCGCCACGCAGGTGGCCACTCCTATTATAAATGAGTGTGTTCTGAATTAATTGGCGTTACGTCCTATGGCATTCAGTGCCCTGTTTAGGACGGCCAAAAACTGATATATTGTGAGGGGTAATTGATTGTCATGTATCAAAAGATACTTGCCACCCATGGGTCGTGAGGCCAGGAATTCCTGCAAGTTCTGTACCGGACATGTGACCAGTGAGAACGTGCGTTTCAAGCGTAACTTGCAACCCCGGGCTGTTTGATCTGTTTTTGATATTTGTATGATTAACTGAACCGAATCAACAGATAATTTGGTGTTTTGTATCAGTAAGCCATTAAAACCCGTGTCCTTTTTTGAAGCAGCCACCAGTTCACTAATGCGCAGTGTGCCGAAAAAGGCCAGGGAGAATGCAGCTCAGAAAAGTTTGACTTCATGTACGGAGTCATAGATGGAAGGTAATATCTACCATAATTGAATAAGCAGGCTATTTGTTATTGGGTGTCGGGTGTCACGTGCTGGCTCTAACTTCCTGGCCCACCCAGCCAACATTTTCCTAGCTAAAAAATCCTTTGTGGGGTCGCCCCAGCCCTGGGCCTTAGGAGAAGGAAAAACTAGCTATCTGCTTCACCACTGCCCCTCTAGAATTTTCCACTGTCTTTAGCCCAAGCTATATATTCTGTGATTAACCCTTCGCTTACAGGCCCATAGGCCCAACCACATTCCTTCAGAAACTTGGAAACGGCTGTGTAAGCTCTGCAGTAAGCCTTCCATGTAGCTGGGGCTACCAATCGCTGTAAGAGGTCTCGTGTGGTGGTACTCCAGTGTTCCACAAACGCTTGGGCACTGGTATTCCCTCCTTGTCTCCTCCGGGTACCTGTTTGTAAAACAGATTCCATTTAGCTCTTCATAACACATCAGTGATGCTGTTATGTATTCCGGGAACGTGGCGTACGCGTATGACTGCATTAATGTAGACTAGTGAGTCCCACCTCCTGTAGTAACTCTGCTACTTTGACACCTGGCAGGCAGTTGGTTTATGACCTGTACTACTGCCATATTGTCACACCAAAATTGTTGAATCAGATGGCCTGACGAAAAGGAAGTCATCTAAATAATGGACTATGTTCGTTGTACCAGCTTTCTGAGCGATGACCCAGTGAAGAAATGAGCTGACAAGTTCGAAGTACATGCATGGTACGGAGCACCCCATTGGCATACTTATCGAAGTAGTACTTGTTTTTAAAACGGAAGCCCAATAAAGGGAAACTGTCAGGATTGACAGGAAGCAAGCGGAATGCGGTCTCGATGCCAATCTTTGCCATGAGGGCTCCTTTTCCGCATTCTCATGTCGATGGCACTACTGAAGGAAGCATATTGTACCGTACACTCTTCTTCGGGCAGATGGTCATTCACTGAGGCACCACGTGGGAAAGACAAGTTTTGAATTAGCCAATACTTGCCAGGCTCCTTTTTTGGGAACATTCATAAGAAATAAAAATACATAATATAACTAGTATAACATGCAAATCAACTGGAAAACTACAACATGAGAAACACTGATATGCCTGCAAGAATAACCAAGCTTTTACTGCCTTTCTAAATTTCAAATTTCTTTTAGAATGGATTTCCAAAGATAAAAGTTCCAAAGAGTGGGGCTTGGTAGCTAAATGACTCTATTGTGGCTTCTAAACCTATTGCTGGCAGTAGTGGAAGAGCTAATAAGCCCATTTGCGAAGAATGGAGGGATCGTGAGGGCACGTAAGGGATCAACAACTTGGGAAGATAAAGAGGAAAATCACTATGTAAAGCTTGAAAAGTCAAACACAAAATCTTGAAACTAATCCGGTAACTGATAGGAAACCAATGAAACCTTTGCAATTCAGGAGAAATATGGTCATAGTTTTAAACCATAAATAAGAACATAAGAACATGCCATACTGGGTCAGATCAAGGGTCCATCAACCCAGCATCCTGTTTCCAACAGTGGCCAATCCAGGCCATAAGAACCTGGCAAGTACCCAAAAACTAAGTCTATTCCATGTTACCATTGCTAATGGCAGTGGCTATTCTCTAAGCGAACTTAATAGCAGGTAATGGACTTCTCCTCCAAGAACTTATCCAATCCTTTTTTAAACACAGCTATGCTAACTGCACTAACCACATCCTCTGGCAACAAATTCCAGAGTTTAATTGTGCGTTGAGTAAAAAAGAACTTTCTCCGATTAGTTTTAAATGTGCCCCATGCTAACTTCATGGAGTACCCCCTAGTCTTTCTACTATCTGAAAGAGTAAATAACAGACTCACATCTTCCCGTTCTAGACCTCTCATGATTTTAAACACCTCTATCATATCCCCCCTCAGTCGTCTCTTCTCCAAGCTGAAAAGTCCTAACCTCTTTAGTCTTTAGGTAATAAGAAATTACATGTAAAGAAAGGGAGCTAGAACTGAGGAGAGAAAGGGCTGGAGTAGCAAAGTTTTAAACCATAGATAAGAACATAAGAACATGCCATACTGGTTCAGACCAAGGGTCCATCAAGCCTAGCATCCTGTTTCCAACAGTGGCCAATCCAGGCCATAAGAACCTGGCAAGTACCCAAAAACTAAGTCTATTCCATGTTACCATTGCTAGTAATAGCAGTGGCTATTTTCTAAGTCAACTTAATAGCAGGTAATGGACTTTTCCTCCAAGAACTTATCCAATCCTTTTTTAAACACAGCTATGCTAACTGCACTAACCACATCCTCTGGCAACAAATTCCAGAGTTTAATTGTGCGTTGAGTAAAAAAGAACTTTCTCCGATTAGTTTTAAATGTGCCACATTCTAACTTCATGGAGTGCCCCCTAATCTTTCTAAGAGGGCACCGAGAAAATCACCGATCCCCATGGCTCCTTCGCCCATCCCACTTTCATCAGGAGAAGAGGTTGCGTCTAGGCCGGAGCCTGTTCCATGGCCTTCGGGAGTGCCCGCACCGAGGACACTGGTGAAGTCCCCGATGCCATCGGTGCCATTGCGCCCAGTACCGATAACAGACCTCGATTTATCGATGCCAGGTCCATAGATGCCGGCACAGATTCCCTTGATGCCAAGACCTCCTCCAGCTGGAGGAGTTCCAGGTTTTCCAATAAGACCACCGATGGATGCAGGGGATCAACCTTATGATCCATGGACAAGACGATTCATCTGAAACCCAGGGCTCAACTGAAGTCCCGTCGGAGCAGTCACCTCCAGAGGAAAGGTACATTTCTCCGCCAGAAAACCTCTTCTTTATTAGCTTTATCAAGGAGATGGCGGAGACTATTCCCTTCACACTGCAGACTGAGGAGGATTCCAGGCATTAAATGCTGGAAGTACTTCAGTTCCTAGATCCTCCAAAGGAAATCATGTCCATCCCAGTCCATGAGATTCTACAGGATTTGATGCAGCGAAATTGGGAGCATCCTGGAACGGTTCCTCCAGTGAACCGTAAGACGGACGCAGTCTACCTAGTCCAGCCTTCCCCGGGCTTCCAAAAGACACAATTGGCACATCAGTCGGTGGTGGTGGAGTCTGCCCAGAAGAGGGCCAAGCATCCAAAACCCCATTCCTTGGCACCGCCTGGGAAGGAGCAGAAGTTTCTTGACACTTTAGGCCGCAGGGGAAGGAGCAGAAGTTTCTTGACACTTTAGGCCGCAGGGTGTTTCACGGGGCTATGCTCATCTCGCATATTGCGTCATATCTGCTACATATGACTCAGTACAACCGAAACCTGTTTAAACAACTACAGGACTTTGGTGAGTCCCTCCCAGAGCAGTTTCAAGAACAGCTGAACTCCATCATTAAAAAAGGCTTTGACGCTGGAAAACATGAGGTTAGATTGGCGTATGATGTCTTCGATATGGCCTCCCGATTATCAGCGCTCGCCGTTGGGCTTGGCTGAAGTCCTCCGATTTTTGCCCGGAGGTGCAGGATCGTTTGGTTGATCTCCCATGCACAGGGGATAACCTCTTTGGTGAAAAAATCCAGGAGATGGTGGCCCAACTGAAGGACCACAATGAAACACTCCGTCAGCTCTCGGCCGCTCATGCTGAATTTTCGCTCCCTCCAAGTGCCCGTTCAGACGAGAAGCTAAACGAACAGCGTACAAAGCCCGGAGATATTATCCACCATCGACACGGGCTCACCCGTCCCGGCCATTCCAAAAGTCTGCACCACGCCAGCGACGGGCTCAAAAAAACTCAACCTCCAGCCCAGCCTACTCCTGCAACGGGATTTTGACTTCCAACTTGAGAGTGAAGATCATCCCCCTCTACCAAATCTGCCTGTTGGCGGCCGGCTATGCCACTTCTCCACCATGTGGCTAAAAATCACCACAGACCGGTGGGTACAGTCGGTCGTAGCTCAAGGCTACCATCTAAACTTCCTCTCTGTCCCGTCGGACAGTCCACCTCGGCTGGGGTAGACCTCATCCGACCACTGTCATCATCTGCAGGAAGAAATAACTTCCCTTCTGCAAGCGAATGCCATAGAACTGGTTCCTCTTTCCCAGAGGGGACTCAGATTCTACTCCCGATACTTTTTAATTCCAAAAAAGACAGGAGATATTTGCCTGATATTAGACCTTCAGGCTCTAAACAAACTTCTTCGGAGAGAGAAGTTTCGAATGGTAACCTTGGGCTCCTTATTTACACTTCTCCAACAGGGGGATGGGCTTTGCCCTCTAGACCTAAAAGACACATACATGCACATCGCAATTACCCCGTCTCACAGAAAATACCTCCGCTTCCTTGTTGGAGACAACATTTCCAGTACAGGGTCCTTCCATTCGGTCTTGCATCAGCCCCTCGTGTCTTCACGAAATGCCTGGCAGTAGTAGCCCCATACTTAAGAAGACTGGGCACTCATGTCTATCCTTACCTGGACGACTGGTTGCTGAGAGCCTTGTCATCGGAAGGAGTTCTTCACTCCCTCCACCTTACGGTGCGGCTACTACTATCATTGGGATTTCTAATCAGTTATCAGAAATCTCACCTGATTCCACCTCAGTTCCTCTCCTTTATCGGAGCGGATCTCGATACAATCCAAGCAAGGGCTTTTCTTCCCAGGGACCAAGCTCACACACTGGCGTCGTTGGCACGGGATATACAGTCTCATCAAACCACGACGGCTCATCTACTAGTCTTGCTGGGGCATATGGCGTCCTCGGTCCATGTTACCCCAGTGGCTTGTCTAGCCATGTGAGTAACACAGTGGACATTAAAGTCCCAGTGGTCACAGGCACATCATCCAATATCCAACATTGTCCACATCACCAGGCGACTTCATCTCTCACTGGCATGGTGGATCCTGGAGTCCCATCTACGTCAAGGTCTACCCTTTCAAGCTTTAAAACCTCAAATAATCTTAACGACCGATGCTTCCACTCTAGGTTGGGGAGCACATGTCAACAGCCTGCAGACTCAGGGAACCTGTTCGGCAGAGGAGTCTCAACATCAAATAAATTTTCTGGAGCTCCGAGCAATCAGATATGCTCTCTGTGTTTCGGGATTGTTTGTCCAACAAAACAATCCTGATCAAAACGGACAACCAGGTAGCAATGTGGTACGTCAACAAGCAGGGGGAACAGTGTCCTACCTCCTATGTCAGGAGGTAGCACAGATTTGGGTTTTTGCTCTATCTCAGGCCATGCTTCTCAGAGTGACCTACCTGGCAGGTGTGGACAATGTTCTAGCGGACAAACTCAGATGGGAATTCCAGCCCCACGAGTGGTCCCTCAATCCTGTAGTTGCGGACAGAATATTTCAGAAGTGGGGGCACCTGACCATCGACCTCTTCACGTCATTTCAGAATCAGAAGGTGGACAACTTCTGCTCTCTACATCGCAGTCACCAAGTTCCACCTCGGGATGCGTTTGCCCTGTCCTGGAAGGAAGGCCTCCTCTATGCCTTCCCACCACTTCCTCTCATCAGCAAGACACTCTTGAAGCTGCGCACGGACAAGGGTCTAATGTTTCTCATTGCCCCCTACTGGCCACTTTAGGCATGGTTTCCCATCCTTTGGGATCTCCCCGTGTGTCCGCAGATTCCCCTAGGCTCGGATCCGTCCCTGATATCTCAGAGGAACGGCCAATTGTGCCACCCCATCCTTCAGGACTTGTCACTGACAGCTTGGATATTGAAAGGTTGATCCTACAACCGCTCAATCTTTTGGACTCTGTATCCCAGGTCCTGGAAGCTTCACGAAAGCCTTCTACTAGAAGGTCTTATCATTCTAAATGGAAAAGATTTTCGTTGTGGTGCACTTCAAAGGAGTTAGATCCTTTTACCTGCCCCACAATTCAGTTTTTAGACTACCTGTGGCATCTCTGAGTCGGATTTAAAAACCTCTTCCATCAGAGTGCATGTCAGTGCAGTGGCCGCCTTCCATAAGGGTACGGGGGATGTCTCTATCTCGACACAAACCCTGGTGGTGCGCTTTATGAAGGGTTTGCTTCACCTGAAGCCCCCTCTCCGTCCACCAGCCCTGTCTTGGGACCTTAATGTTGTTTTAGCGCAGCTCAAGAAACCTCCGTTTGAGCCTCTGCATTCCTGCGAGTTGCGGCATATCACTTGGAAGGTCCTTTTCCTTCTGGCGTTAACGTCTGCTCACAGGATCAGTGAGCTACAGGCGCTGGTCACATATTCCCCTTACACGAAATTTCTACATGATCGAGTGATCCTTCGCACTCATCCTAAATTTCTACCAAAAGTGGTATCTGAGTTTCATTTAAAATCAATCCATAGTACTGCCTACTTTCTTTCCAAAACCCCACTCACTTCCTGCTGAGCGGGCTCTGCATTCCTTGGACTGCAAATGTGCGCTTGCCTTTTATTTGGAATGCACTGCAAGCCATAGGAAATCCACCCAGCTTTTTGCTTCCTTTGATAAGCTTAAGCTGGGACTCCTGGTCGGAAAGCAGACCCTGTCCTCCTGGCTGGCAGACTGTATTTCCTTCTGCTATCAACAAGCAGGCCTTCTGCTCCAGGAACGAGTTAAGGCGCACCCCATTAGAGCAATGGCAATGTCGGTTGCACACCTTCGTTCTGTACCTCTTATTGATATCTGTAAAGCTGCAACCTGGAGTTCTCGCCATACCTTTGCAGCCCACTACTGCATAGACAAAGCTGGTACACAAGATGTTATCTTTGGCCAGCTGTTCTACGCAATCTATTCTCAGCGTAATATCCAACTTCCTTCTGCATCCGCTGGGATATTCAGGCTGCCTGTTATCAAAAGAATCACCCCTGTTGTTGTGCCTGTTGCATGTCTTTGGGTATTTTTGGTACATGCGTGGGCATCCTCAGCTTGTTCACCCATATGTGAGGACTACCATCCTGCTTGGCTGTGAGAAAGCAGAGTTGCTTACCTGTACCAGGTGTTCTCACAGGACAGCAGGATGTTAGTCCTCACGAAACCCACCCGCCGCCCCGCGGAGTTGGGTACGCTTGCGATTTATTATGTTATTTTTCGCACGCTCTTTTTGCTATACATAAGACTGAAGGGAGACCCCTGCTGGATGCAGTGTTAGTGCCATGCTGGGCCTGCCCAATAGATGCCAGTCAAAGTTCTAGAAACTTTGACAAAAGTGTTCCTTGATTGGCTCCATCTAGATGATGTCACCTATATGTGAGGACTAACATCCTGCTGTCCTGTGAGAACACCTGTTACAGGTAAGCAACTCTGCTTTCCGGGACTTTAACATGGAATGTGCGCATAAGTATTTATGCTTACAAGCACATGCCACTGTCCCCTGCTGCATAACTTTACTACTGCTATGGATAGCATGTAAGTAATTTAAAAAAAAAAATCTAGACTGGTCAGCGGGGTTTTAAGGGTCAGTGCTAACAAGGGGGAAAGGAAGCCTATTAAAGTAGGGGGTTGGGAAGTCCTATTCTTTAAATGGGTGAACTGAGAATGATCTGCGAAAAATCCCTATGGCGTTGTCGTGTCTCTTATAAAGTTCCCTCATTTACACGGTAGAGGTTGCATTTATGCACACTTCCATACAAAATTGTACGCACATATATCCTATTTTATACCATACGCTATATGCTTATGTTTATAAAATGGCTGCGTCCTTTGGCATCAGCTGCATATGAGCATAACGTGTGTGCCCACGCGACTGTTTCAAAGTTACCGACCGTACCATGGAACATCAGCTTGTAGAGATTCATGCCCTAGCAACCTCATACTAAATTCAAACATAACAGGATGATGCAGTGCACCTATCCTATATTTCTGTCTACACTTACGTCAAACTTCCACCTTAATCAGTCAATCATCCTTTTAACATTTTCCTCAAGGCCACATGCCAATAAAAGTTGAATAAGCTTTTTGTGTGTTGGATTATAAGACTTGTCACTTTGTCTTTCTAACATTTTCCTTAGGGCCACATATCAATAAAGGATGAACAAGCCTTTCACACTTTGGCTTATAAGACAATTGTTGCCTTCTGTCTGCAGAGCCTTAGAAATTCCAGTCATCTTTTTGTTTTGCCTCAATATGTATGGAATTGCTGTTTTGAAAAGAACTCTAATTAGTTAGTAGAATCCATATGCTTCCTTGCATCCCAGCTAGTCTGACCTTAGTACAGAGCTTTCCAAACTTTTCATGTTGGTGACACACTTTTTAGACAAACATAATTTCGAGACACAGTAATTCAGTCTACTAGCAAACCAGAGGTTAAAGGTTAAACGAATGAAATGTATTTCGACAATTTATGTATGTTTCCTTAAATATATACATAACAAAATGTTTCATGACACAACCTATCTTGTGAAAACCTTTCATTTATATTAAAAATATATAATATTCCAAGATCAATGTTATAATTTGAGTAACAATAATAAAACAGTTATTGTGTTATTCAATTTACCTCTTTAATGAGATATATGAGCTTGATGGGATAAACGCAGCTTTTGAATATTTGGTGTTAATAAAGAAGTCCAAAGGGTCTTCTGCGTAATTTTAAAAAGCTGGCCAGTTTCACCCTATATAATTATTTGATAGCCTCTTTCAACTAATTCTATATGGCTATGAGAGTGAAGTCTGGAATTTATAGGAAGGGACAGAATGTCAATATAAATCCTGCACCTCCAGTTCTGTAACTCTGTGCATCCACTGAAATTCCCCCAAACAATGGAGCTTGGATGTTTCCCTTATAGCTCTTCATACTAAAAGATATTTTCAAATTCTGGTGTCACCTCACAGTAACAGCAGCACAAACACCTTCCACTGCCAGGCACATTGTGAACTAACACAAAACCTCGCAAAAAAGACACTCAAAATCTGTACTGCAATCCCATTGTAACATAACAGTAATAACACCAAAGACTCAAACAACAATAACCCTAGCTGTGAAAAAGCAAGGGTAAATATTACACTGGGTCCTAGAATACCAATACACCACCTACTGAGGAAACAAAACAAACCAGATTGCTATAGATACCTATGCTAGCAGAATCTCTCATCATGGTCACATGATGAGAGATTCAGAGCAGAGACAGACCCTCACTAAATACAGAATACAAAATAAAGGAGGACAAATTAGACAAAACTGAAATGGAACCCCAAGAAGCCAGACTCTGTGTATTAACAATGGAAAACAGAACCACCATTCCTCATAAAACAAATAAAATCAAGAAACATAAAGCATCAGTTATAATAGTAAAACCATACTAATAAAAGAATATTTTAAAACTACTAATAAATAGAATTTCTATTAATTAAAATCATTTACATTTTTTACAATTTCCCAAACACCAATAAAATGTTTCAAAACAGCACATATATCAAATAGCAACCAATAATTAAAACTAATAAGGATTTTAAAAAGCCCCTGCTGTCCATACATGGGAGCTCTTGATTTCCAGTCACCCTGATATTGTCAAGGATTAGGAGGTTATCCTCTCTCTCTCACATATACTCACATTTCCATTCTCTCTCACACATACACTGTCACATACATACATATTCATGCTCTTATACCCACCATAACCTCTCGCTCTCACAGACACTGACACACTCTCAGGCTCTAAGACACTCTCCTCCTCCACATACACACAAACTCTTACTCCCCTGGATTTTCTCATACACACTCATGCTCTCACTCTCTCTGGCTCCTCACATACACACAAACACACACACCCAGGCAAGCTCCCAGTCATTCTCTCACACTGAAACTGACCCCCAGGCAAGCTCTCATTCATTTTCACACCACTCCTCATCATCCCCCAGGCATGCACACATTCATGGTCTCACACACAGACCCCCAGGCAGGCACCAATTCATTGTCTCACACACACATACACCACACACAGGCAGGCACCTATTCTCACACATTCAAACCCCAGGAAGACACCCATACATTCTCATACACAGACACACCCTCAGGCAGGCACCCATTCATACACATGCACACACTAAAGGCAGACCCCCTCTCTTTCTTTTGCCAGCAACCTCTGAGCCTCTCGCATTCCTCTGCTGCCACTGTCACTGATGCCGCATGGCTATTGGGGAGGCGCTGATTGCTGCTATTGGCACTGAAGCCCATTCTGCTGCCTCCTCTGTGCAGGCCCCGTGGGTTTCCACTTCCTCCATGTTGATCTCGTACATTGTGAGATCCACATAGAGAAAGTGCTACTCTTGCACATTACCAAAGATTACATGTGCCAATCAGTAAAAAGTAATTTTTTTATTTTTATTTTTTACCTTTGCTGTCTGATCTTAGTTTTCTAATCGGTTGGTCAAGGCTTTTTTGTTCCACCTCCCCTTTATTTTTTTGCCAATTCCTTTCATATTGTCTTTTTTCTTTTTCTCTCCATCTATCTTCTTCCCTCAAACATAGTCAGGTTCTCATTCTCACATGTTTTCTTTCTCTCTCATACACACACAGGCTCTCACTCTCACATGCTCTCTCTCATTCAATCATTCATACACATTTTCTCTCTTGCACATGCTATCTGACTCTCACACACCCAGGCAGGCTCTCACTGTCACATGCTCTCTCTCATACAATCATTCATACACACAGGCTCTCACTGTCACATGCTGTTGTCTCTCTCACACACACAGGCTCTCACATGCTGTCTCTGCAAACATTCAGGTCCTCACTCCCACACAGTCTCTCAACTCTTCTCATATACACACTCTACGGGCCCTCAGCCTCTCTCTTACCTTTGGGCCTCCTCTTCACGGGTCGCTGCAGGATGGGCTCTGCAGCGGCCCTGATCTTCTCGGGCCAATCCGTGGTGGGGGACCCTGCTACCGGGCCGCCTCTCTTCTCAGCCCGCTGCAACAACGCTGCTCTCTTCTGCACGCGGTTGATACTCCTCCTCCTTCCTGCCCGTGCGGCTCCAGCAACATTTTTCTTCCGGGGTCGCGTGGGCAGGAAGGAGGAGGAGCACCTGCACGTTTAGACGTGACCTTTTTCTTCAGGTCGTGGTGACGTGAGCTCCACCACAGCCCTGCCGATCTTCCTGCTATGTGTCTCCCTCACAGCACAGCGATACTTCACTGCTCATCTGCCAGTGGAATGAGGTCCACCGGCGGCCGCATTGGCTCCCACTTGCCAGTGTGTCACATTCACCGGGCTTACGCGGCACACTGTAGGCGACACACTAAAGTGTCGCGACACACACTTTGGAAAGCTCTGCCTTAGGAGTATGTTCCAGGCTCATAATGTCAGAGGAATGGCTGCTTCGGTGTCCTTTCTGAGCTCTGCTTCTGTTGAGTATGCAATGCTGTGACATGGACTTTAGTCCACATGTTTATCTTATTGTTTCAATGCTGATTTTCTAGCATGACAAGTTTTGGGTAGTCAATTTTCCCAGGTATCTTAGATACTTAGAACCCAACTCTAGCCCCCATAAGGACCACTTTTTCATTTAGATTTGTCTTCCAAAGAGAGAGTTCTAACCTGCCAGAGTTCATACTACCCTGTTGGCAGATTGTTTCCCTTTCTCTGTTGAATACAGCCCTTAACTAGGGAGTCCTTGTGTGACTTACTGATTCACCTTGTCTTCAGACAAAATAAAATTGTGCATTTGTAATAGGCATTCTCTGAATACAGGAGAATCACCAGTCACATACAACAGTCTTCCTCCTCTGCTTGAGTTGGGCTTATTATCTGTGTTTTCCAAGTATGCTTTCAGACATGATCAGATGTGCCACGGAAAAGTCATCACTGCCTGATGCTCAGATCAGACCAGTATCTGGTCTCTGCTCTCAGCATCTTAAAACAAGTCACCAGGGGTAACTCTTAAACATGTAGGAGCTCTTTTCTGAGAGCATGTGTAATCTGCGTGCCTCTTCCTAGCTATAGTATGGTTCCTGGAGTGTAGTGATTAACGGGCAACTTGCACGCATAGTTATCTAGGCTCTCTTTGTATCATATACAGTGCACACAACAGCCTTCTTGAATCCTTCCAGCCTCTGTCTTATCCCCAGGCTGAGTGAGATGGGGAGAGTTTGCACTGAACTAGCTCTTCTTTTGACCATATTAGTCCTCTCTATGTCCGCATTGCCTGCTCCGTGGAAGTTGGTATGCCACACATTTCTATTATAGGTGTGCTTTGGACTTGAATAGATTGGGAAACACTGTATTAGCTTTAACAGAACTGAGGTACACTGGGTGAGTGCAGGGATGTTGGAGCTACCATATCAAACGGATCCAAATAAATGGTTAAACTGGTATCTATTTCATAAACATATTATTCAGCCATCAAACTTCAAATTTTGTGGGACCCTTACTCCTAGAGTCAGTGAAGGATGATAGACTCTTATTGTGGTATCGGGTCACTTTACTTTATTTTCATCAACTTTTCAATTTTTGTCTTTTTCATCATATTTGAGTAAAAATCCCAAAGTATACTGACGAACTTCAAGATGTAACGTGTCCTTAAAGGCTCTTATTGAGAAGCTATACTAGCCAGTCACAGTCCCAAATAATTTAAATAATGATACTCATCACAATTAGCGTCTCCATCTCAGTCCCATCACGCTAATTGTGATGAGTATCATTATTTAAATTATTTGGGACTGTGACTGACTAGTGTAACTTCTTATTAAGAGCCGTTAAGGACACGTTACATCTTGAAGTTCGTTAGCATACTTTGGGATTTTTATTCAAATATGATGAAAGACAAAAATTGAAAAGTTGATGAAAATAAAGTAAAGTGACCCGAAACCATAATAAGAGTCTGTCATCCTTCACTGACTCTAGGAGTAAGGGTCCCACAAAATTTGAAGTTTGGCTGAATAATATGTTTATGAAATAGATACCAGTTTAACAATTTATTTGGATCTGTTGGTTACTAACGAGGTTACTGGAATACACATTTTGTTTGTGGGTGTTTTGTGTGAATGATATCGGAGCTACCGTATCATACATGCCTAGATTGACCTTCAGGTTTTTTCCAGAATGCTCTAGAAATGTATTCTGTAGTGATGCCATTGGTTGAAATTGTTCGATACAGATATGCAGCCAAAAAACATTCTTTTGTGGTTCATTTTCTCTGGTTTGTTATTTTAAGTTCATTTTTTAAATTTGTTTAATTTTTTTTTTCTATTAGTGTATGCTATTTTGATTTTGTGAGCACTATATCAAGTTGCACTAATTTTAGTGTGCACTATAAAAAAAAAAATTGTGCACTAAAAAATGAAAACAAAAACAAATGCGCATCCCTATCATCCAGTTGTGTAGTTGTCATATTTTTTTCAGTAAACAACTATTACAGGTAAGCAACTTTGTTCTCTAAGTTGGTTAAATTTGCTAAATGTTATCCACATATCTAAATCGTCTATCACTTTGTGTTCTTCCGTTTCTGACTAGCAGTTATAAAAGTAGCACTTAGTACCTGGCAAACAGCAAACTGAGCCAAATAGCATTTAGAAGAAAACCTATCTATCAGCCAAAAAAGATAGATTGGGAGTGTCTATATAGCAGCTGGCCTGTATGTGAGAGAAAGCAAGGAAAATATTTGAAAGAGAATGGTGCTAAAGAGCTTTGGTTAATAAAGACATCATATTTGTGTTCATAGACTAAATACTGTAGTTTTTCCTTGCAGAGTAATGGCTTTTAATGTGCACAAATCGGAGAAGAAGAAGAAAAAACTATACAAGGATTCACTATCTCTTGCAGCCATGCTCAGGAAATTTCAGAAAGAAAAGGAAGCCTTGAAGAAAAAAGAAAACAGGCAAAACCCTCCAGTCGTAACTGTTATCACAACTACACAGAAACCTCCCTCAGCTCCTGGAAATGACATGGCTGACTTAAATCTTGGTTCTGATCCAGTTCTTTCCATCTTTGGGAGCACCAGTGAGCGAGAGTTATTTCAGGAGGCAGAAAGCACTTTGGAGATGCTAGCTGATATTGACTTTGACCAGTTTCTGGATGCTTCTAATGGCAGTCCTCTCTCAGAGCCAGGAGAGAATGGCAGTGCTATGCAGCCGAATAGTATATCTCAGGTCCTGATTCCTAAGCAGGTCCCTGCACTCCCAGAGGGTTTATCACCATCCCTTGAAAAGCGTGTTGGGGATCTCCGAACAGTAAGTGTTACTGAAGATGATGCTGATAAAACTTTCCAAGACAGTGTCTGGGTTGCTTGTTTTCTAAGGAGAGTTAAACCAGAACAGTAATTTCTTCATATGGCTCAGTGGTATCATTACATTATATATAAGCAAGATGAAGATGTTCCAGGTTGAATTCATGACTTGTGTCCGATCTTGGACAGTGGTCCACAGTTCTGTGGTTGGAGTTTCATTAAGCAAATCTCTTAAAGTGAGTTCATTTTGTAACCTGTGAATCCATGGGATGGAGGTCATCTTTGTGACTTAAGTTTCACAAATGAACACATTTCTCTGAGAATTAAGCAGTTCTGTTGAAAAGAGAATTAAACTATCAAATGTTCATGTTATTTCTGTGAAAATTTCAGGTTATACTTTGATGGTAAAGCACAACTCATTCATTAGAGGTAAATAGTTTTCTGAAAGTGGTAGTGTGTCTCTGGCAAACTTGTTCGCCATAGGAGATTCAAAGGTTACAAAAATGTAGAAAAATTAAGATTTATCTTCAAGTTTTATTATTAGTACCGAAATTCCCTATAGTAGGATAACATGCAGTATTGAAAAAAAAATTGGATTGATTCCTTTCTGACTGTGGTATTAGATTTTTCTCTTCAAATACCAAAATGGTTTTCCTCATTGTTCTAACCCCCCCAAACATGAAGAGGTTAAGGTATACTTTAAACCTTTTTTTTTTTTTGCCTTTCATTTTGGGAAACTTTGAAATGGAAATTTGTAACAGCCGTAGGGTTTCCTGTGTGTTCATTAGACAATTCTCTTGGGATTTGCTATAACTAGGGCTTTTGGCTTCTTGTGATGCTGTGGGAAGAGCTGCAAAGTCCAGTCCTTATTGTGAAATTCCCTGTTCTCTGCAGAATTGCTGGAGGAGACTGGGAGTCAGGCTGAAGCGCTGGCAGCAGCCTGTGCATTTTGCCTACTCCTCACCCCACACTGATCTGTTTAGCAGCAGGATGATGACAGCTGCAGTGCAGCACCCTGGTCAACATCCTCCTCGGCTGCTGGGGGAGGGGGATGGGACAACAGAATGGCTGGAGTGTTATAGTATGAATTATACAGCATTGGTGACTTCTGCTGTAGAAATTGACTCTGCGGCCATAGCTCAAGATGCTGCACTTTTGCTATCCTAATGCCAAGCCTAGATTGGAGAGGAAAGGGTATCATTCTGGAGTAGGACATCAAAGCGGGATAAAGACAGGAGATTGGCTGGAGATTAAAGAATGAGTAAGAGTGAGAGGATTGGAGGGAAGGAGTGATCAAATAAGGTATGGGAGAGTGGATGAGTAAGAAGTGATCTGCATTAGGAGGAGGTGTGTAATTGGATCTTTTCTTTCTCCCCCCCCTACCCCCACAATCACCCAATCTTTTCCTCCTTCTGCTGATAGTCCCACCCCCCCTTTCTCCCATCTTTCTGTTCCTCTCCTTTCATATTCCTTCTCCTCTTCCCTCCTTCAGGTCCTTTCCTATACCCCTATTTTCTATCCCCTTCCGAACACCAATCATTCAGATCCTTATTCCCCCCAAAAAGAACAAACAAAATTGACACATACCTAATATCAAAATTTATAACTTACTTTATAAAATATTAATAGGCAAATCTATACAAATCTGCAACATAATTGCCACAGTTTTAAGAATAAAGGTAAAAAAACAATTATATAAGGATTTAGCTTTTTATAGGACTAACTAATCACCTCATTTTTTTGTTGCTTGACATTTATTTCCACACATTCAAGTGTACCAATACAACAACTACACTATATCTGAAGAATTTCGGAAACTTTGCCACAAATTTTAATTCCTGCTTTTGAATCTGCCCATGACTGGGGTAGATTCAAAAGGAATTCCAGGGAATTAGTATGATGCTGCTATGTTGAATCAGTGCATCCTCAAACAAATGGGTAACTAAAAAGTCCTATACTTCAGCAATGAAGAAGTTCAGAAAAGCTAATAAATATAAATTTCTGCTAGCTGTATTTATATTGTAACTTTAAAAAGTATCTCCATGTTGGACAAGTTAAAATGGATAGATTTTATTTTTCAGAGACCAGTTCTAGAAACGCTGCCCCACAGCTGATGCTTTGCTTTTCAGTTTTATCTTAAACTTTAGAGAAGGTATCCTGCTTGGAGTTCAGATTTATCTACAGAACTGAACTTTCTTAAGCAAAATAAAAATTCTTAAATTGTGGAAATTGCAGATTCAAAATTATATTTTGCAGACTTATCTCATCAGTAGTTCAGAATGAGTTACATTTCAGTACTGTAGCTATTTCCCTGTCCCCAAAAGGCTTACAATCTAAGGGGCCGATGCAATATTAAATGCAGGAAGCGGGCGCTGACTTTTCAGCACCCGCTTTCTTAATATGTGCATGGTGCCTGCAAGGGGGCGCCATGCAATAAACAAATTAGGGGATCGTGCTAGCAAGGAGGCGCTAGGGTTGCTTGTTCGATCTTAGCGCCTCCTTGCTAATGCGACCTCGCGGTTACCGGCGGTGTGCTGGTTTATGAACACAGACGCCCAGTTTATCGGCGTCGGGTTTTCATAATACAGCCGGCCGGTTATGAAAACCGATGCCAAGCGTATCAGCGTTTGTCTTCAAAGCAGCTGGCAGAGGGTTTTTTCTTTTTTTTTTTTTAACTTTTAAAAAAAGTACAGAAAAGCAGTTTTCTGCTTTTCTGTACTTTTTTCAATGCGCTCAGCTATTAACGCCTGCTCCAGGCAGGCGTTAATAGCTGAGCGATAAATGTGCACCTGAGATGCACATTTTATTTTTTTGCATTTGGAGTGAATGAGTAATAGCCTCATTGACATGCATTTGCATGTGATGAGCGCAATCTCATTCACTCCGCATTGGACGCACGGTAAATAGGTGCTAATCCCCCTATTGCATTATGGGGTGGATTAGCGCCTATTTAACCTGCGTCGGACTGCGGGTTATACAGTGCACTCAGCTGAGCGGACTGTATTACATCGGCCCCTAAGGGCTGGATTTACTAAACATTTTTCCATAGACAGAATGGGAGAAAATTCTTAGTAGATCAGGTCCTAAGTTTGTACCTGAGGCAATGTAGGATGGAGCATCAGCAAAGTTTGAATCCTGACTTCCCTGGTTTTCATCCTACTACTGTAACTGGGTTTCTCCTCCACTCCAGTAAATTTGGCAGAGATTTGAAATGAACCTTATATAGATTGAAATATCAGTTTGATAAAATTGTGATTTCATTCTGAAAACATCTTGTTCAAAACCCCATGTGTTTTCCTATGGTTTTGTTTCCATGTGAACCATGCTTTGGTTTCCATGTAATGCATTGACATTATATTGCCAAACCTTAGCAGCAGTCCAAATGTGCAGATCAGTGTTTTCATCTCATTGAAGCTCTGCTAATAAGTAAGTATGTATAGAACTTAGTATATTTGCCTCATGGGCTAGTGCTCAGTATTTTTATTCTTTTAATATACATTGAAACATCTGCCTTACTTCACATCCTGCTCTGCTCAGCAGCCAGTCAGGTAACTTAGAGCAGCCTCAGCCTCTATTATTTCTATGATTGGCTTCTCTTACTCTGCTAGCCACGAGAGCCATTTACCACAGAGCACCAAGCTCTTGAAGCTACATGCCATAAATAAGGAATGTACAATGCTGATTCTTGAGAACCATAAACAGGCCTGTTTTTCTGGATAAACTAAATTTGAAAACTTACTTTGTTCTTAGATCAAATGCATACAGTTATGTCTGAATAGTCGTCATGGGTTTTTGAAAACTAATAATCATAACTCCATTGTCTGTGTTCCCTGGCTTGTCTCCCTTTCATGAAACCAAGACCAGAGATTGCAAATACCTCCTGTGCTCAAAAAAATGCAGATCAGAGCTGTGAAGCCCAGATGACTGCCTTTTCTGGCCCTGGCAATAGGTATTGTATTAAAATTGCTATCTCAGGCCTCCCTTCCCTGGGCAGTAAATATTGCTTGTAGTGTCTCCAGCTTTGGCCAGACCAAAACCCAGAATTTCAGGTTGAGGACCATGTTCTATGCATGGCAGCACATAAGATGGCCAAGTAATAATCTTGACAGTCTTTGAAAAGAATTAAATGCTAAAAGTAAGAAATGAGCAAAAGGAATAGGGTTCAATGAACACTAATAACCATAGAGAAGCACTATGTACTTCTAGTATTGTTTTAGAAATGAGTTGTGGTGTAAGTAGCTGCTGAGGGGTATTGCTTCATTTAACAGATGCATTTCAAAAAATGTATTAACTGAACACACACATGAAAAAGCCAAATATTGATTATGGGGCAATACGCAAATATTTTTAGGCAGGTAAAACATGGTTTGAAAATTGTCCTTTGCCACCTCCTCTCCCCAGGTAAGACTCGTGCTGTTTCACAGTGCACATAGTTATACCCATATAAAAAAGTGGATGAAGTTACATTGGGGGAGGGAAAATGCATTCAGTGGTTACTTTTTCAAATCATAGCATATACTTTCTGGTTTGGGTTTGAACCTGCTTCTACACAGGTTCAAACTGAAAGTATACAAAAGTACCTGCATTTTCAAATGGAAACTCCATTGAGAGTTTCCCTTGTGAAAATTTGCTTTCAGGCTGGCCCATAGGGGTTGCAAAATTGCCGCACTCAGTTCCATGTTAATACAGAAGAGGTAATAGGAGACAGAGCAGAAGAAAGGAAATAGTGATCCCCATCATAGTAGAAATTTCAAGTTGGGTAGGCATTATGCAGATTTATAGATAAGGTATCTGTTGTGGCATCCTGGGTAAATAGCTCTAATAAGGCTCTGGAAGAACTCAAAAGAGTTGATTAGAAGAGAGAGGTAAGGTTGTCAGCTTCGTAAATGTCACTCTGCATTTAAGTTTCAAAAAATTTAACTTGTCCCTCCTGTCACAGCCTTTGGGTGAAACACGGGGTCCGTGTTGGGGGACCCTAAAGAGAACCACTATGCTTGAGAATTGAGCAATAGAGTTGCTGTTTTGAATTAAAGAAACCTTGTTTTTCTACATAAAATCATTGTTTGGACCTTTCAATTCTTCCTGCATCTCCTTTGGTGTTTGATATTTAATATTTGGAGTGCATACTTTTGGCTCCAAGCCTTTGTGATTTTGGATTTATAATTATTTGTTTGTTTATTTATTATTACCGGCTTCAAAATGCCTGTTTACTTCAGTATTTGTAAGGCAAGATATCACAAAAAAAAATAAGATTTGTAAGGCAAGATATCACAAAAAAAAATAAGCTTTTACTTGGCAGATAAGATTATCTGCCAAGTAAAAGCTTCCTTGGGCTGGCATGGTGCGTAGTGGCAGTGCTGCACTCTTCCATGCAAAAGGGCCTTGGTTTGATCCTTGAGCCAGATCTTCTGCTCCAAACATCAGCCCATGGGTGGAGATGATGTGTAACTACAGCTCACAGGAATGAGAGGAGGCAGTAATGGTGTGAAGGGTGATGCTTGGTGCTTATTCAGGGTTCTGGAAGTAGCCTCAATGTGTGGGCCCTCCACTAAAGAATGGTTGCTAAAATGACTAGGTACTTGGGGAGAGGGGATATAAACAGGGGGAAAAATCCACAGGTAGTTGTGAGTGAGGGTTTATGGTACCAGATCCTAGCACTGGTTCTGACTTAGCTTTGAAGCCCAAAGCAGCAGGAAGAAACTGCTGGATCAAAAAGATAACCAGTATCAAATGTAAATTACTATCTAATCATTTTAGTCACATATACTATACAGGAGGAGACTAGTGACATGCTCTTAAGTGTTGTATTTTGACTGTTCAGGTTCACTATCTTTTTTTTTTTTTTTTTTTTGTAGTCTCACAAACATATCCTGTTTCTTGTTCAATATAGTTCTGTTAGAATTCAAATCTTAGTAGTAAAGGTGTAATTTTGGAGTAGGCAGGCAAAATGAGCTGCTCATTGGTTCTGATTTCTTCATGAAGAACTGAGTTAGGATTTTGTTTTAACAGTTTGAGAAAATAAAGAATGTCTTTTCCTTGGCCTAAGAAACCTAATATAGGCAATATCATGGCTGAACAAACCATCATGTTTGTCTAAGATGAGTTTATTGTTCAAAAGTCTATGTAGCCCAAGGAAATGTCAACAGTTCTGCCATTGTAAGAGGCACTATCCATAATGTGTGTTAAGTATGATAGACACCTTGACCAACTTTATTCACTTCCATCCGTATGACTGAATTGACTTCCATAGTGCTTAATGGCTTAACTCTATATTTGAAGCTTGGCCTGTTTTCCTAGCTTCGCTTTTTCTATATTACACACTCAGAAGAAAAAGAAAACTATAATAACTAGAGACATGCTTTTCTTTGAAACAAAATTTTGTTTTGAAAATGAAACGAAAGCAGATGAAAATTTGTGGTTTTTCATTTTTGTTTTCAAAAAACTGCCGCTGCCACCTCCCATTTCCCCCTTGTTCCCCTGTTGCTTATCCCATCCATTAGTCTAAGGAGCAGGAACAATCTACCTGTCCTGTTAGGTGTCCATTTCAAAATGATGCCAGCAGATCTAAGGCTAGTGCCATTTTATTGTGTGGAGGTATATCTGTACCTCTGGACAATAGGCCCTGAGTCTAGTGCCATTTTGAAACTGAGATCTGTGAGGCAGGAGCAACTAGGGATCATTCTTTTCCCTTATGCCCATGGATGGGGTATGTGATTGGGGGATATCCAGAGAAATCTGGAGGTGGGAGTGCTGTTGGGAACTTTGGTAGTGGGGAAGAAGTCACAGTAGACTTATATTTTCCCTCTTTATTTTAAACAAAATGAAAGAAAAGAACAGAAAAACAAAATGAAAAATTGTTCTCCTAGGACAGGCAGGAGGATGGTAGTCCTCACACATGGGTGATGTCATCAGATGGAGCCTGGCACGGAAAACTTATGTCAAAGTTCCTAGAAACATTGACTGGTACACTGAACATGCCCAGCTTGCCACTGTCCACGTAGGGTCCCTCTTCAGTCTTCTTTTCCATGCAGCTTTTGCGTTGTGATTGTGGAGCTGCTCTGTTCAGAGTTTTTTCCCTGTCATTTTTGCAATTTGTCTGCATCTGGTCCCTCTTATCCCTCGTCTATGCCTCTAAAGGGCGGTGTGGTAAGTCTCTCATTCTTAGCGGTCAATTCCCGGCAGTGTCACTCTTTGGCCACCGGTCATTGACCGCTCGCTGGCTGTTTATGGCGTCAAAGTTTGCAGATGCCCCCAGTACCCGTAGACCATGTCCATTACGGAGCCGCACGAGGATTGTATTCTCTGCCTGGGGGTGTCGCACGATGTCTGGGGGTATAGTTTTTGTGATCAAATGACCCCCAAGGGTCATTGGGCCTGTTTGGATAAGATGGAGAAGCCTTTTGGGTCCAAAAAGTCTGGTCCTTCGACTCTGTCATCAGGTGCATCGATGCCCAAGGGCCATGGGGAGCTGATGGATACAGATCCATCATAGTCTACTCCTCTTCCGGGGCCCCCTCTCTCTCTCTGTCTCTCTCTCGGGGCTGGAGATAGGCCATCATCAGTGTCATCGCACTCTAGGACATCGGGATCATCTCTATCCTTGTCGCCGGGGAAAGACTGGGCCAAGCACAGAGGGAAATTTCAGAAACAGCCATCTGTCACCTTTGACGCACAGAGCTCGGGTCGGCACCGGCGACCGCTGTGATGCCCCTGAAGCAACCCGTAGAGAGGAGGCATCGACCTCTATCGAATCCAGGAGTCCCAGAAGGTCCCCACAGATATCAGTGCCAGGCAACTAGCTCCCTTGGGGTTCTGAGGGATTTCTGGTGACATCTCTTCCTCTTCTCCATCCATCCTGTCTTCAGCAGATTTTCAAGAGGAGCTGGACTGCAGGGTGCAACTGGCGGTGCTCCGAGCCCTTCAGAGCATCAAGCTTGCCGGCTCCACAAGTGCCTCCTCCAGTGTCGGAACCCGCCCCTGCGATGTTGGCACTGCTGCTGGAGCGCCTCGCCGTCCGGCTGGCCATCCTACCAATGTAGCAGCTACTGGTGCCTGGGGGCCCCTCGATACCCCAGTGGCTACTGGGACCTCCTTCCTCTGGAGTGATCTCCATTGTGGGTTTGTCAGAGGAGGATGATGATGATGTTGCAGCCTGGGGCATCATCAGGGGCATTGGTACCATGCCCGGTGTTCCCTGGTCCCTCGAAGACGTCAGTGCCCTTGGTGCTGTTGCTGCCTTTAGTACCAAAACAGAGAGGCTTGGGCAGGAGCCCTTCACAAGGGTCCCCAGGGGACTTTAGTGAGGAGGATGCCCCGTAATATCCCAGGGGGGTTGATACCTCAGTCTTTTTCTGATGACTCAGGGGATCTTCTCTCGGACACGTCCTTTCCAGATGAGAGGCGCCAGTCCCCACTGGAGGATCTAACCTGTGTGGGCTATGGTGGAGGCCATTCCTATCCAGTTCCTGACGGAGGAGGATGCCAGTCATAAGATGCTGGAAGTTCTCTGTAGCAACGCAGGGAAAGAAGAGGCACGTCAGACAGGATTCTTATGGGGCCATCATCCTCTGATCATCATCTGATCTCCGTCTGAGGATGTTGTTTTTATTATATCAAGTTACAGAATTCCACAGCATCTACTATACAGTATATGATTGGTTAATACGTCCTACGTGCTGGTACATGTTGCCTGCATGCATGCCTACGTTGCTATGGCTACAATCTCTCATGCTGTGCCGGTTTCTATGTCAAACGATTATACTGTATCTAGGGCAAGGGGTTATTTGTACTAAGAGTAAAATCTGTAAAAACAAGAGCTTAAGAAATGCAGACTCTGTGTCTGTTCAGAACAAGATAAGCAAAATGCTGAGAATGTTTATGCAAACTCAGCAAGAAGTGTTAATGTAGGCCTTTCAGTGAGGAGTGCTAATGCAGGCCCTTCAGCCTCTGTGGTTTGCCAACAGAAGAGAAAAGGCTTGCATATCAACATCCCACCTTTTCTTTTTTTTTTTTTTTTTTAATTTAAAGGAAATCCTTACGTAGTGAATTAGGTAAAAGTATGTTAGTCAAATTGGGTAAGCAATGAATACAGCAACAGCAACATATTAAAATAACAATACAAAGTAATACAATGAGAATTGTCTTTCTGAGACCTGACAAGTCAGATGTTATGAAGTTGTGCATGTGTTCAGTAATGGTTACATTAAGGAAGGAGTGTATTCTGGACATGTTGTGATGCAGGATGAATGTGTGATTGCAATATGGATATTTCCCTATCTTGAGCCCTGTGATACTGTCATTAGTAATAATCCCAACAAAAAACAGCATTCTCTTGTATCCTACTATCCAAATGCATTACTGTGTAATTGACTGGTGAATTTATAAAGACGTTCTGTAAGTCCACGGGTAAGTAGTCCATCCTGATAGGTTAAAAAGAACTGCATGCATCAATAGTCCTTTTCTGGAATGGGTTGGCATATGCATGCAAACCCAGCAATCTGTTTGGTTCAATAGTTGTGATAAAGTCTGTGCGTCGGTAATGTACATATTGAATTGTCATAGTTCTTGTTCAGATATTGCCATGGCAGGAGGGAGAATGCAGAATAAGAAGATGCACATCACAATTGTCAATGAATTGGCATTCAAGCAAGAAAATGCAGCAAGCAAAACGTTCTCTGGAGAAGGCAAAAAGTTCTCTGGAGTTTTTTCAAGTCCCTGCTGTTCCAGGAGCTGTGTGGATTGGGGGTTGAGAAGACTCAGGGAGAAGTTTGAAATCGAATTCTGCAGTTCTTGGTGCTACGCCATCTCTCCACGGCTTAAGGAACCTTGAGGGAGAAAGCACAGTCCTCTTCCCCATGATAACAAGGGGGACAGGGTCATGCTAAACATAGTTAGATAACATTCTATACAAAACTAATGGTTGTGGATTGCTAATCCTGTTCCCTAAATAATTGTCCACAGCTGTGGCCTGATTGGAGTATGATATGTTTAAATGATTTAAGGTAAACAGTACTAGGGGCAATTCCTGCTTTTAGTTTGTGTTTGTCAAAGGCTGTCTTACTCCACGATAGCCTGTCAGTGAGTGGAGTGGTAAGGGATGCCAAATATGTGTTTGATGTTCCAATGTTGACAAAAATCAGTGAAGGAATGGCTGCTATAAGCAGGACCATTATCAGTTTTTAAAACAGAAGGCAATCCCATGACCGAAAAGGTTCTTATACAGTGATTAATAACATGCTTGGTGGCCTCCCCTTTTTTGGGGGGTGGCCCATAGAAAATACGAGAAAGTGTCAATGGTTACATGTAAAAATTTCCAAGGGGCAAAAGGAGAATAGTGAGTAACATCCATTTGCCAGATTTCATTAGCATGTAAGTGGCTCCTAATGTAAGCAATGTAAAGTTGGTGTGTGCAACCTTTGGAGGGCTGATTGTGGTGTCAGAAGGATAACAGGTTCTCATCTAAGCAAGAGAAACACATCTAGAGCAAAACTAATGCAAAGAGAAAATTAGGCAAAAAGTATCAACAGTGCAGTTCCTAATGATGGCTGCAGGATGTCCTCTGTGGCAAAGGCATGGAAAAGGCTTGAAGGGATGATTTCTGAAAATCAATGGTGTATTCCAGGGGTCGGGAACCCATGGCTCGCGAGCCAGATATGGCTCTTTTGAGGGCTGCATCTGGCTCGCAGACACGTGTCGCCATACTTCGCGGTTCCCCGCTGACCCAGCTGCTCCCCGGTCCTCCGTCGCCCGGGCTTAAAATGCTGTCAGCCCGGGCGGAACGCGGCAGGACAGCTGGAGTCAGCGGCACCGGCGTGCTCTCTTCTCCTCCCCCCCCCCCCCCCGCGGCCCGGAAGAGGAAGTGGAGAGCATCGGGTGCCTGCGCGGGAAGAAGAGACCACACTAGCGTGGTCTCTTCTTCCGCGCAGGCACCCGATGCTCACCACTTCCTCTTCCGGGCCGCGGGGGGGAGGAGAAGAGAGCACGCCGACTGGAGTCATCCGGGTGCCTGCGCGGGAGTCATCGGGTGTCAGCCGGGTGCCAGCGCTGGAGTCATCGGGTGCCTGCGCGGGTCTTCCCGCGCAGGCACCCGATGCTCTCCACTTCCTCTTCCGGGCCGCGGGAAGAGGAGAGCACGCCGGTGCTCTCTTCTTCCCGCGGCCCGGAAGAGGAAGTGGAGAGCATCGGGTGCCTGCGCGGGAAGAAGACTGCAGCGCGGCTCGGAGGAAAATGAAAATCTTCAACCGCGGCCGATGGGACTCCGCCTTCGCCTCCGCGAGGGCTGAAAATGAAGGAGGTTAGCGTTGGGAGGTGGCTGCTGCTGCCGCGAGTTCCGGGGGGGGGGGGGAGAGAGAGTGAATGAGCGAGCAAGCATGTGTGTTTGAGATCCTGTGTGTGTGAGTGAGAGATTGCATGTATGTGAATGATTGAGAGCCTGTATATGTGAAAGAGAGTATGTCTGTGATTGAGATCCTGCCTGTGAGAGAGAGAGCATGAATGTAAGTTTACCATTGGGAACCTGTATGTGTAAGTTTGTAATTGAAAACCTGTTTGTTTGAAAGAGTATGTGTGTATGATTGAGATCCTTTGTGTGTGAGAGAGATCATGTGTATGTATGATTAAGAGCCTGTGTGTATAAGTAAGAGAGAGATCATGTGTGTCTGTGTCTGATTGACAGCTGGTTTAGGTGATGGAGCATGTGAGTATGTGATTGAGAGCCTGTGTTTAAATGAGAGAGATAGACCATGTGTGTCTGTGTGTGATTGAGAGCTGATTTAGGTGAGGGAGCATGTGAGTATGTGATTGAGAGCCTGTGTGTAATTGAGAGAAAGAGAGGACATGTTTGTAAGCATGTGAATGAGAGTCTGTGTGTGAGAGAAAAAGACAGCATGTATTTATGTGATTGAAAGCCTGTGTGTGTGTAAGCGTGAAAAGATAGACAGCATGTGTGTAAATGTGTAATTAAGAGCCTATATAAGTGAGAGAGAAAAAACATTTGTATATGTGAGTGACTGAGAGCATGTGTGTATAGGTGTGTCATTGAGAGCCAGTGTGAGAGAGAGCGCTGGTATGTGACAGAGAGGAGAAAGTTCCAAGCAAACCACCCCACCTCCTGCTAATTCAGAACAATCTCAGGACACCTGGATATCAAACGTTCCCAGGTATGCAGAGCAAAAAAATTTTTGTATCCTTATTATTTTTCATTACTGGATCTTTGTGTCTGCTATTTTGAAATATTTTGTTGGTATCTGGAAATGTTTTATATGAGTTTTTTAATTATTGGATATTCCACTCATCAGCTGTTTCGAAATATGTTCTTTTTGTTAGTACAGTTTTACTGCTGATGATTTTATATTTCTTGATTTGTTTTATAAGGATGTGTGATGTTTCTTTTTTCCTTTGTTACACTGCATACAGAGACTCTGGCTTGTTGCAGTTTCCAATTCAGTTTTTGTCTGCATCCTTCTTGTTATGCGTTTTGGTCTCTTTATTCTATGTTAGGTGAGGGACAGCACGTGATTCAGGTGAGGTTTTCTGCTGGCGTGTAGTTTCTGTGTAGGACTCTATAGCAGCCTGACTTGGTCCGTTTTCCTAATAGGAGATGTATTGGTGTCTTAAGGCCTGGTGTAATATTTTCAGAGACTTATTGTACTTTAAAAGTGTGATCTTACATAAAATGCACACATTTACTTGTATTTAGTTTTAAACATATTGTATGGCTCTCATGGAATTACATTTTAAAATATGTGGCGTTTATGGCTCTCTCAGCCAAAAAGGTTCCTGACCCCTGGTGTATTCAGTCAAATCCAAATTAATTAATGAGAAGATTTCATCATGGCTATAACTCTACTATTCTAATCTTATATAATGTTTTCCCACTTTATTAAAAACAATGAAGAAACAACTTAAGTGTATAGACAATTACATAAAAAACATATATTTCACTCACAGCATGTTCAGGTGTCAGGACATACACATAGCACAAAAGACAGAAGGCAAACAATGAACACATATTCATCCATCCTTAGTGTATGCAGATGGACTCAGCATCCCGCCCGGCTGCCGGTATACATAAGGATTCACCGACTCACGGTAAGCCATGTTTTTCTTATAATAGGGCATCCACCCTGCCGGGTGTCGACGCCTTCTGGTTGAGAACACTGGCTGTCTCCAGCTACTATCAATCGGTCAGGGTAATCCTGTTCATTTAATCGATCGGTCAGCTACAGCTTTTGCAAGGAAGATTACTGAATTGCTGCACTTCCTGTGGGGGGGTATATGTACCTGTGCTGACATCAGATCCGTCTCCAACTGCTAGCACGAGCACACTATACCCACTTGTTTTGAGTCCATCTGCATACACTAAGGAAAAGGAGATTATCAGGTAAGTAATCTCAACATTATATCCTCAGTTGCATTGTAAACCGATGTGATATTTCAGATCGAATGTTGGTAAATAAAAACAAACAAATTAATAATTCCCAATAATTAAAATGAGTCAATCAAGAAAAATGAACTTAAAAAGCCACCTTTACTTACACTTTCTAGCAGTTCCTTTCCCTGGCAGGCCACAGCAGTAGCTGCTGAAGCTGTCCTCATCCTTAGGGACCACAAACAGTCTCTGTCACACACACGTCACCTCCCTGATCAGACATTCTCACACTCTCACTCTCTCACACGCGCGTCACCTCCCTGATCAGACATTCGCGCGCCCACACACACACACACACACACACACACACGCGCCACCTCCCTGATCAGACATTCGCGCACACACACTGGCCCCCACCGGCTTGGTCGGCGGCAGCTGGTAGCACTCTGATCTTTGTCCTCTGACTGTAGGTAGTACGCGACAACCTGCTGGTGCTTGATGACACCAGTTGAGAATCACTGATCTAATCTATGTGAAGATGTTCGAGCAAGAAAGGCCTGCTGTCATGTCTTGTACTGGAGGAAATCTCTTTGGAGAAAACATCAAGGAGGGCAGTGGAAGTCCTCAAAGATCACTTTTTGATAGTTTATATTCTCTTCAGTACCATCTCTGAGCCAACTTCCACCACTAGCAGTATTGGACTCAGGAACCTAAGACATTTTTTCCATCCAAGAAAGTATTACCAGAGTCTGATTCTCCCCAGGCTCAAGAGCTTCAGCCTTGCCATCACAGAGGTAGAGGCTCCAAGCCCCACTTGCTTACACAGTGAAAACCAGAAATGGGGCTGGAGTCCATAGCCAGTACTTTAGTTTTTGTTCGATAGTCAACCTGTTGGAGGGATGCTAAGGTTTTACATAAACTTTTAACCAATAACTTATGATAGCTGGGTCCTATGGAAAACATCAGAAGGCAGCAGATTACACTGTTGAAAATCCCTCCAAATTACTCATAGAGGAGAGCATTGACTTTCAGAATGTACCAGAAATTGGTACACTTGTAAATTTCCTCCCTTGTGTAAGCAAGATGGCCAACCTCTCCCACTGCAGCCTAGTAGAGCCAGGGCAGGGTTTTCTGTTATGTACTTCCTGATCCTAAAGAGAATGGGAGGATTATGTTCCATCCTATTTCTGAGGGCCTTGAATAAATAACTTATGAGAAGTTCTAAATACTTACTCTGGACACTTTATTACCACCTTTGAAATGGAGGAGACTGGCTGTGCTGTCTGGATCTAAAGGAAGTATATACCCTCAGACATTTTGGCACAGGAAGTATGTCAGATTTGTTGTCGGGGGCATATCACCTCCAATACTCTGTATTGGCTTTTGGTCTAGTATTAGCTCTGAGTATTTATGAAATGTCTGGCTGTCGTCATGGCATTTTTATGCAGACTGGAGTTGTGCCCCTACCTGAGCAAGTGCCTGGTTATGGGCAGTTCTTAGGCAGAGGCAAACTAACCCATGCACAACACTTTCTGGGTGCTGGAGTTACTAGGATTCATCATCAATTACTCCAAATTCAAAATCAGCCTTACACATCTCAATAGGAAGTTACCAAAGATGCTTCTAGACTGAACTCAAGCCATGGATTTTCCCCCTACCAGCAGAATTTCGAACTTGGTGTATACAGTAAAGGAAGTGGGGCAAAGTCAACAGATGTCCGACAGTCAAGGTCTGTCTGGACCTTGTTGAGGATACTGTGCCTTATAGCCTCAGTAGTCCATGTAATTCCCCCAGCATATGTATATGATTCCATATGAGACACCTGCTAGGTACTGAAGTCTAAGTGGAACCAAGCTACTTAGTTACAAGAACATATCATTATCCCAGGACAAGCAGGATGCTAGTCCTCACAAATGGGTGACGTCAGTGACGGAGCCCTAACGAGGGAAAAACGTCTGTCAAAGTTTCAGGAAAGCTTTGACTGGCAGCCTGGGGCTACTGAGCATGCCCGGCATGCCTTGATATTCTCTGCCACAGGGGTCTCACTCCAGTCTTCGTTTTTCCGTGCTGCCATAAGCATCGCGGTTATTGGAGCCCTGTGAGATTCCCTCTCATCTTTGAACTAAAAAATTCACTTAGAAATCTCAATTTACTCCCACATCGGGTCTCACTACTTTTCATTTGCCACCAGACAGTGACAGAAATAATATTCCATTTTTTCAAATTGGAAACTTTTTTCAGATACTCTCATCAACGGCCGTCGATTCCAGCATGGCCTCCGGGTTCAAGAAATGCCCTTCTTGTAACCGGACCATGTCGGTTACAGATCCGCATCTAGAATGCGTACTCTGGGAGAGAAGCATGACATCGCTTCATGCCCTCAATGCCAAGAAATGACCCCAAAGGGTCGAAAACTTAGATGTGAAAAAATGGCTAGTATTTTTCAGCTAGTCCTCTCACCATCGACATCGACAAAATCCACCCCAGTGGGTGGAACTAAAAAGCTTCTCCTAAAGAAGAAACATATCGAAGGTTCCAGGGATGCCACTTCACCGACCCCATCCATGTCATCAACAAGGTCAGTGATTGAACCTAGAATAAAGCATAAACATCGACGACATCGACCTTCAGAATCTTCATCTGTTCCGTCATCGACAGAACCGACGGCAAAGCATCAAAAAATTGCTGATACGGTACAGTCATCGATATCGGCATCGGTACCTGTCTCCGCTACATCGGACTTAACTGATCTCATCCAAAAAATAGTTATGGATGCCATCCAGAAACAACTTCCAGCACCAGTGCTGATGCCGGCAGTTTCGCCGATGCCGGCATCATAGCCGATGCCGGCAGTTTCGCCGATGCCGGCATCATAGCCGATGCCGGCAGTTTCGCCGATGCCGGCATCATAGCCGATGCCGGCAGGAACGCCGATGCCGGCATCGTCGATATCTCCGGTTACCTCAATGGAGACTCTCGAGCATGTCATCAACGGCATCAAAGGATACATAGATACAGATGCCACTGCAGCCCTTGATGACTTCAGCGATGCCGCATCCATCGTTCTCGATGCCTATCGTCATACCATCGATGCCAACCTTTTCTTTGTCATCGAGGCCGATTTTCTCGACTCCCATTTTTCATCAGGCATCGACCGTTCCATCGACGTCACAGTCGATGTCACTTTATACAACGGCACCTACTATATCGCTGTGTAAGAAATCAAGGTTTAAGTCATCGATTAAACAAAAATTGTCTGACTCAACAACCCAAACTTCCATCTTCACAGGAGAAGCAATTTTATTTATTTATTTATTTAAAATTTTTATATACCAACATTCATCCAGGATATCATATCGGTTCACATTGTAACATAAACAGGCGCCAGGCATGGCGCCTTACATTGAACGATTAAAACATGTAAACAAGGTATTAAAAGAGGGTTGGAGATAACATGGGAAAGTTTGCATTAAATTATAAGATTGCATGACATCTTAGCTAAGAGATTGCATGACATCTTAGCTAAGAGGTATCAGGATTTGATATCCTCTTTACCATGTGGTCCAGAAGAACAAGTGGAGGATTCTTCACAGGACGACCCCATCCCAGGACCCTCTAGAGTCGTTCCTCCTCCCAAGGTCGTACCTCCACAACAGATACCTCAATATGACACCTGGTCTGACACAGATTCAGATCCCTCCTCGGAGGACTTCATGTCGGACCCATCTCCACTCCCTGCTACAAAACAATCACCGCCGGAGGATCTGTCTTTTCCACTTTTTGTCCAAGAAATGGCAGATTCTATCCCTTTTCAGATACATACTGAACAAGATGGTACGGCAGCAGACCTTAGAGGTCCTTCAATTCGTGGACCCGCCGAAACACACTATGGCCATTCCAGTTCATGACATTCTTCTCCAACTGCAACAACGGCTCTGGGAACACCCATGTACCATTCCTACAGTTAATAAGAGGATAGAATCAACATATCTGGTACAGCCGACTGCTGGTTATCAGAAAACTCAACTACCCCCACCACTCTGTAGTGGTAGAGTTGGCACAGAAGAGATCCAGAAGGACAAGAGTTCATTCTTCGGCCCCTCCTAGAAAAGACAACAGATTTCTGGACCAGCTAGGCCGCAAAATCTTCCAGGGAGCAATGCTGAATTCAAAGATCTCAGCGTACCACTTGTACATGACACAGTACCAGAGGAACCTCTGGAAACAGATGGAAGACTTTATCCCTTCACTGCCCACTCAGTTTCAGGAAGCTTCATCTGCTATAATTAGCAAAGGATTAGATGCAGGGAAACACGAGGTGAGAGCGGCCTATGACAGCTATGAGACAGCTTCCCGAGAGGCTGCATCTGGCATAGCTGCAAGACGCTGGGCCTGGCTTAAGGCTTCTGACCTACGCCCAGAAGTCCAAGACAAACTAGTAGATTTACCCTGCCTTGGTGACAATCTATTTGGGTCTAAGGTGCAGGATGCAGTTTCCCAGCTACGTGATCATACGGAAACGTTACGTCAACTCTCCGCATTGCCCCATGAATCTGCTACGCATACCATGAGACGACCTCCACGCAGAGAGTCCAGACGTCCTTTCTATAGGCAGTGAAAATACTATCCCCCTGCCTCTAGACCACGACAGCCCAGGTCTCAGCAGAGACCTCAACAAAGGCAGCAAAGAGCGGCAAGAGCACCACCACCTTCACAAACTGGCCCTACTATCGGTTTTTGAAAGTGTACCCAGAGAACAAGGCCTTCATATCAATCCTCACTCAAACATCTATTTATTTATTTATTTTTAGTTTATATATACCGATGTTCCTGTATAATATACATATCACACCGGTTTACAAGGAAATACAACTGACGCCTCGAAGGGCAGTTTACATCGAAACATGATAAAAGATAACATAAAGGGGCAGGGGAACTTGGAGGAGGTTACAGTGATTAAAACATATCTAGTTACATAGCGATAGCGAAATGAACAGTAACTATTTACAGGAGGTAATGGTCGGTCTGAGTCTATGCAGATATTGTGTTATTCTGGTTCTTAGCTCTCCGGGAAAGCTTGTGCGAAAAACCAAGTCTTTAGCTTCTTTTTGAATGTTATGTGGCAGGGTTCGAGGCACAGGTCTGGAGGGAGCGAGTTCCAGAGAGTGGAGCCGGCTGTGGATAGTGCGCGTTTCCTCAGGGAGGTTTTCGCCGGCTGGGTGAGTAGCATATTTCTGTACGCACTTCTAGTTGGTCTCTTAGAGGTGTGTGGCTGAAGTTGATAAGTTAAATTGAGAGGAGATAGGTTATGTAGGGCCTTATGTATCATAATGGTTTTAAAATGAATTCTGTATTTGATTGGTAGCCAATGTAGGTGCTGGAGTATTGGGGTGATATGATCCCTTTTTTTGGTGTTTGTAAGAATTCTGGCCATAGCGTTCATGACCATCTGAAGTGGTTTGGTGGTGCTACCGGGAAGTCCAAGAAGGAGTGAGTTGCAGTAGTCCAATTTCGGTAGTATGATGGCTTGTAGAACCAGGCGGAAGTCTCTGTAGAGTAGTAGTGGTTTTAATTTTTTGAATACTTGCAGTTTAAAGAAGCACTCTTTTGTAGTGTTGTTTATGAACTTGTTGAGGCTGAGTTTGTTATCTAGGAGTACTCCTAGGTCTCTTACTTGTGGCGAAGAGATGTCTTTGGAGTTGATAGGAGATTGGCTAGAAGTAGAATTGATAGGTGGGACGTAATTTTCGGGAGCGATAAAGAGGATTTCAGTTTTGTTTGTGTTTAGAACCAGGTTGAGGCTGTCAAGTAGTTCATTTATTGATGATAAGCAGTTATTCCAGTATGACATGGTTTTGTGTAGAGATTCTGTTATGGGGATGAGTATTTGTATGTCATCCGCGTATAGGAAGTGAGTTAGTTTGAGATTGGTAAGAAGGTGACAGAGAGGCAGCAGGTAGATATTAAAAAGAGTGGGTGAGAGGGATGATCCTTGTGGTACGCCCATCTTGGATGCAATGGGGTGAGACTCTTTGTTATTTATTTTGACCTTATAAAACCTGTTTTCAAGAAACGATTTGAACCATCTTATAACTTGCTTAATTCATATACACTATGTAAATTTGTACATAATTCTTATCCTGAAAGCACCCTCTCCTGCTTTTGCCCTTCTCTCCAGTTAGAATTTGTTTAACCTATCTTTTTCTCTAACAGCCTAGTTCCACGTTCCCTGTTATAATGTAACTTTTGTTTGCTCTGTTAACTGGTTCCCCCTAGTTTATTGTAAACTGGTACGATAAGACCTGGTCTTGAGCATCGGTATATTAAAAAAAAGAATTTAAATAAATAAACGCTGTTCCTGTTATGCCAATGTCAACTAGACGCTGTAAAAGGCACGAGTGGTTCACGGTGTCGAACGCTGAGGAGAGATCCAGAAGTACGAGGAGGCAAGGTTGTCCTTTTTCCAGATTAAGGAGAATGGTGTCTGATAGTGAGGCTAATAGCGATTCGGTGTTCGGGGTCTTACGGAAACCGAATTGGTTTGTGGTAAGGATGTTGTTTTCGTCTAGGAATTCTGAAAGCTGTCTATTTACAATTTTCTCCATAACTTTGGCGATCATTGGAAGATTTTCTATAGGTCTGAAATTGGCTGGGTCTGTTGTGGAAAGGTTGGGTTTTTTGAGGAGAGGCTTGAGCATTGCCAGCTTGAGTTGGTTGGGGACATGGCCTTGAGCAAGTGAGCAGTTGATGTCTGCGACGGGTTTCGCAATGATATTAGGGATGGAGCTCAGCAGATTGGAAGGAATGTGATCTAATGGATGAGACTATGGTTTTATCTTCTTAAGGATGTTCTCTATTTCTAGAGTGGATGTTGGCTCAAAGGTATCGAGAGCTGTTGGGGTTGTGTTAAGTTGTTGTGTGGTTGTGTGCGCTGATTGAGCGCTGGAGATGATTGAGAAATTCGGAAGCGGCGATGTCCCCTTGAGGGGGGCGACAAGTGTGGAGATTTTCTTGTCAAAGAAGACTGCTAGTTGGTTAGCTTTGTTAGAGGCTTGTTCATCTGGTATGATGGGCATGGTTGGTTTCGTGAGGGCTGAAACATAAGAGAATAGAGCTCTTGAGTCGAAAATGAAGTGGTGTATCTTTTTGGAGAAAAATTCTTTCTTGGTAGGAGAATTTGGACAATCTGCCTCCCGGTAGGAGGCAGATTGTCCAAATTCTACGTCAATTGGACAACAATAACATCGGACCAGTGGGTCCTCTCCATCCTACGTTGAGGATACCAACTCAACTTCGTTTCAACCCCTACAGAATTTCCACCAAGCAATTCTCACCTCGACAAAAATCACATTCATCAACTTCAAATAGAATTATCCACCCTTCTGACATCCAGAGCCATCGAGCAGGTGCCCTGGATTCAGCGGGGCAGAGGCTTCTATTCCCGGTATTTCCTCATTCCAAAGAAAACAGGAGGTCTTCGGCCTATCCTAGACCTCAGAAATCTCAACAAATTTCTAAAGAAGGAAAAGTTCAGAATGGTTTCCTTAGGAACCATGCTTCCACTTCTTCAAAATGGGGATTGGCTGTGTTCTCTGGATCTCCAAGATGCTTACGCTCACATTCCAATTTTTCCTCCTCATCGCAAGTACCTATGCTTCATAGTAGGCCATCAGCATTTCCAGTACAGAGTTCTGCCATTCGGCCTGGCCTCTGCCCCCAGAGTGTTCACCAAATGCATGGCAGTAATATCAGCACACTTGCACAAACAAGGTGTCCATGTTTTTCCGTATCTAGACGACTGGCTCATAAGAAGTCAGTCTCAAGAAGAAACTCTTAACTTCTTTGAAGCACACAATTACTCTCCTTCACAACATGGGATTTCTCATCAATTATCAAAAGTCCCATCTTCCTCCGTCCCAGCTCCTTCAATTCATAGGAGCAGACTTAAATACCATCCTTGCAAAAGCCTTTCTTCCCTAGGATCGCGCAGAAACACTTTCTTGCCTGGCGAACTTGATTTCTTCAAGAACCACAGCCAAAGCTCGTCAGATTCTAACCTTATTAGGCCACATGGCCCTCCACAGTTCATGTCACTCCTCTAGCAAGACTAGCCATGCGAATCACTCAATGGACTTTAAAATCTCAATGGATCCAAGCCATTCAACCACTTCATTCTCTAATTCAAATCACACCCAAGCTACGCTCATCTCTGCTTTGGTGGATGAACAAGGACAATTTGCGCAATGGCCAAACCTTCCAGCAAACAGTTCCACAAATAACTTTAACTACAGATGAATCCACCTTGGGTTGGGGAGCTCACATAGACAATCTCCGCACCCAGGGTACTTGGACATAACTCGAAGCAACCTTTCAAATCAATTTCCTCGAGCTTCGAGCTGTACGCTATGCGCTACATGTCTTCAAAGACTGCCTTTCCAACAAGACTGTTTTGATCCAAACGGACAACACAATAGCCATGTGATACATCAACAAACAGGGAGGTACGGGCTCGTATCTCCTCTGCCAAGAAGCTGCACAGATTTGGGGTTGGGCCCTAACACACCCAATGTTTCTCCAGGCAACTTATTTGCCGGGTATACACAACACAGTAGCAGATCGACTCAGTCGTCAATTCCAACCACACGAGTGGTCTCTGGATCCCTCAGTAGCGACCAGGATCTTTCAGCGTTGGGGCCAACCGACAGTAGACCTCTTTGCATCACATCTGAATCACAAGGTGGACATTTTCTGTTCGCTACACAAACAGAACAATCAACCAGCCAAGAACGCCTTTGCTCGCCCTTGGAACTCAGGCCTACTATACGCGTATCCTCCGATACCGCTTATAACCAAAACTCTAGTGAAGCTACAACAGGACAAAGGGTCCATGATACTCATAGCCCCGTACTGGCCCCGACAAGTCTGGTTTCCCACACTTCTAAACCTCTCGATCAGTGAGCCAATTCGCCTGGGAGTAGCTCCCACTCTCATAACTCAGTATCAGGGTCGGTTGAGACATCCCAACCTTCAATCCCTATCCTTGACAGCATGGATGTTGAAAGCTTAATTTTAAAACCACTAAACCTTTCAACAAAAGTATCTCAAGTGCTTATAGCTTCACATAAACCTTCAACTCGGAAAAATTACTCTTCAAAATGGAAAAGGTTTACTTTGTGGTGCAGGCAAAGCAATATTGACCCCTTTTCCTGCTCCACCTCCTCTCTACTAGACTACTTATGTCACCTGTCAGACTCTGGTCTACAGACTTCATCTGTAAGAGTCCATTTAAGTGCGATCTCGGCTTACCATAATAAGATGGCAGATGCACCTATATCCACACAACCTCTCATCAGTAGGTTTATGAGAGGTTTAACTCAGCTCAAACCACCAATTCGACCACCAGTCACACAATGGGACCTGAATCTGGTCTTAACAGGACTCATGCTTTCCCCTTTCGAACCCATAGACTCCTGTGACATTAAATTTCTCACATGGAAGACTGTCTTCCTCATAGCCATTACCTCAGCTGGGAGGGTTAGTGAGCTACAAGCACTTGTCACATATGAACCTTATACAAAGTTCCTACATGACAGAGTGGTTCTCCGTACACATCCAAAATTCCTTCCCAAGGTAGTTACGGAATTCCACTTAAACCAATCCATAGTTTTACCCACATTCTTCCCAAAGCCTCATTCTCACCAAGGAGAACGGGCTTTACATACCTTGGACTGTAAACGTGCACTATCTTTCTATTTAAACCGCACTGCAGTCCACAGGAAATCCAATCCGCTTTTTGTTTCCTATGATACAAACAAACCGGGTAAAGCAGTGGGTAAACATACTCTATCCAATTGGCTAGCAGATTGCATACAGTTTTCCTATGAAAAAGCAGGCCTTCCGCTCCAAGGGCGAGTAAAGGCACATTCAGTAAGAGCAATGTCAACTTCAGTAGCACACTATCGTTCAATGCCAATCATTGACATATGTAAAGCAGCAACATGGAGTTCACTTCACACCTTTGCAGCTCATTACTGTTTGGACAAACAAGGACGACAAGATTCAGCCTATGGACAATCTGTCTTAAAGAACTTGTTTCCAGTATAATTCCAACTCCTTCCACGTCCAACCTGCTGTGTTCTTCGGCTGATTCATTTTCACCAACAATACTTCAGTGTTGCTTCACTACAAAATGACTCCGCCTCTAGCTTGCTAATCACCCATTTGTGAGGACTAGCATCCTGTTTGTCCTGGGATAAAGCAAAATTGCTTACCTTGTAATAGGTATTATCCCAGGACAGCAGGATGTAGTCCTCACGAAACCCACCCGCCACCCCGCGGAGTTGGAGATTATTCTCTTTTCTTATTTTCTTACTTTATTTTTGCTAAAGCTTATTGCTACATACGAGACTGGAGTGAGACCCCCTGTGGCAGAGAATATCATGGCATGCCGGGCATGCTCAGAAGCCCCAGGCTGCCAGTCGAAGCTTTCCAGAAACTTTGACAGAAGTTTTTCCCGCGTTAGGGCTCCGTCACTGACGTCACCCATTTGTGAGGACTACATCCTGCTGTCCTGGGATAACACCTATTACAAGGTAAGCAATTTTGCTGTGTGCCAAAGATGCTTGGAAATCCACTGTCCTGGTGGTGCTCCTAGTGGAGTCTGGTCAGGGGCGTGCTCTTCCAAATTCAGCAATATAGTTATTCTGACCATCGATGTACCCAGCTTGGGCTAGAGAGCTTTCATGAAAGGACTCCAGATTCAGGTCCCTGGACCCCTCAAGAGAAAACACTTTTACATAAACTGCCTGGAGTTAAGGGCAATACTTAGACACCTTAAAGGTGTCTAAGTATTGTTGTTCTGTTATTCTGGGTTTGAAAGAAGTCAGGTTGTGGAGCTGGGCTATTTCACATGAGATGGCCTTAGTGCCACCTACCAGGCAAGGAAAACTTTTTGACAGACAAGTTGAGTGCGAGTGGACCCCCACAAGGTGTTCCTGAATCAAAGCATGATGAACCGCATCCTTTCTTGGTGGAATGGTATTTGGATTAGAACAGAAAGGTAAGAAGATATGACGTCTCTGGTATGAACAGAAGCAAGAGAACGAGCTCCTCCAACTAGCTGATAAAACTGTGCGATATCCATGGCATCTCTACTGCTACATAGCCACATTTCATCTTGTATACCCCCAGGATGGGTGTCATGTCTGTGAGGAAGAAATCAATTGACTCAAAAGAACTCGTACACCAAATTAGAGTAAGGCCACGAGGCTGCCACGGAAAGCATGGCGGCAAGCGAGGAAACAGGGCTGGAAGGAGGTCTAGATCCCGCGTTCTCAATATCTGGACCCTATCTGCCTACTCAAGATGAGTTTCGTGAGTGATTTTGCGATCTGAGATAGGACATCCATACTCGTAAAGGAGATCACGGTGCTGATCACTGAATTGAAAGATGTATTCTCCGACCTAGGCTGCAGAGTAGACGAGACCGAGATGAGAATTGATTTGCATGCAGAAGAGCTCCAAGCAATGCGATCGGACTTAACATCCTCTAGATCTCATTTTGAACTCGTAGCTGCAAAACTTGAAGATCTGGAAAACTGGTCCTGCAAATGTAACCTGTGGTTTAGGGGAGTACCGGAGGCATCTGATTACTCTAATTGCCCGGCAGTGGTGAGGAGAATTTGCCAGCATCTAATCTGTCATGGTGGTATTAATAGCAAGGACCCTATAGGGCCCAGTGAGATAAAAATCAAGTGGGCACATTGCTCTTTGGGTCCTAAGAATAACTAGTAACCCCGGGACATAACTGCCTGCTTCCACTCCTTTATGACTAAAGAGCTTATCTTCAGTGCAGCAAGGAAACAAGCTACATGGCAATGGCAGGGACATTATGTCTCTGTGTTTGCGGATATATCTCCCATGACATAAAAACAAAAAGACAAGGATTCCGCAAGCTTACTGCGTTTGAAAGCAAGAGAACCTGTGGTACCAGTGGCTTCACCCATTCGTGTTTGGATTCACTATTCAAGGAACTTCGCGTCGTGTTAAAACACCGGAAGAAACCGCCTTGATTTTACAAACAGCTGGCCTTTCCAGTCCTTCTCTTCCTACAAGCCACAGATCTCCTGTTCAGATCTGAGAGGAGTTACCAAAATGGCAACAAGCTTCTAAAGGAGGCAGGTGGCTGAGGAGGAATTCTGCATCTTCTTCGCAGACTGGAACTTGATCAGCGGAACATTTCCTCTCAAGCTTAAATATCGGGGTTACCCGCTGTTCCATGTGATGTTTACGTCCATGGGGTCTTTCATTAAAGATTAATATTAAGAACATCAGCTATTTGCAAATTCTTAGAATGTGGCTCTTTATTAATCATATATTTCTTTGCAGAGCTATGTCATCTTGGTTTAAAGTTATTGCTGTATTATCATGTATTAAGATGTTTGCTTGATGATATAAAATTCCTCCCATGTTTTTATTAGATTTGTGGTTCTGGTATCACAAATCTGGGTGGGATCAGATTGTGGGGGGGGGGGGGGGGGTGAAGGGGGCGGGATTGTTTGTGGGTCTTTCTCCAATGCAGATATGAGTTACTGCCTTTTCAATATCCTGATCTCTGTGTTACAAAGGGTGGGGTAGGGGGAAATATGGATGGGCATATATTGTAGTTTTTGTTAATGGGTGTGAGGGTTGAGGGAGAGTACTCTCTTGGGTTGCTAAGCTTTTGGGATAGGCTATCCCACATAGTGGGAACAATTAGCTGGACTATATCATGATGTAACCATGACTTTGTTTAAAGTTATCTCGATTAATGTAAAGGGGCTAAACACCTTTAAGAAAAAATATAGCCTCTACAAAGAGTTAGACTTCAGGCAGCCATAGTGTACTTACAAGAAACCCATCTCAGATGGAGATACGAATCTCTGATGCGCTCCCAGAAATTCCCATATAGTTATTGGGCAGCATATTCATCGACTTCGAAATATGCTGCTGTGGGTATTTTGATAAGGAAAGATATTATCTTTGATTTTGATTCTTACTATTCAGACTCAGGAGGGAGATTTATAGTTCTCAACCTTCGTTTAGGGAGGAGAGCTGTATACCTTTGTTAATGTATTTGCTCCCAACTCTCAATACAGTTTTGTTTTTTTTATTCCTTGAGGTTGATAATACAAGAAATGGCCAGTGGGTGGTTAATTACAGGGGGAGATTTTAATATAATCTTAAACCCATTTTGGAAAGTTCCTCTTAACATAGCTCAGATTCTGGACCGTCGAGGAATGCCCTCAAGTTATTAATCTCTCAGGGGGATCTCATTGATATATGGCGTTCTACATACTCAAAATCTAAGGATTTATACCTTTTTTTTTTCTTGTCCGCATCAATCCTATTCTCTCAGATTTTTTTCAAGTTTCTAAAGGACTTAACAGAATTTCTAGGAACAAAATCGAGCCTATCACATGGTCCAATCACTCCTTGGTGTGGTTTACCATTACTTTCCTGAAATATAAGACATTGCTACTGGTGATTAAATGATTCGTTACAATTTTCTTTTACAGCTTAGAGGAGTTTTAAGAATTTCTAGATTTTAATGATACAGGAGACATAGCATCTACGGTGATTTGGGATTTTCTGAAAGCTTTTGCTCATGGCCGCCTGATAGCTTGGGCTGCGTATAAAGCATCAGAATGAAGAGGAACGAAAGGGGATAATAGCACAATTGTCTCAGTTGGAGTTTCTATTTAAACATGTGAGATCTCCTAATTACCAAAAGTTGGTGGAGTTGTGATCCCATCTAGAGAGATTAGATGCTAAGTCTATTGCAAACTCTTTGGATTTGACGCGGCAGGAGTTTTTTTGAAGGGGGGAACAAAGGGAATTTCCTAGCGTGTAGCAGATGGACTCAGGACCAATGGGTATAGTGTACTCCTGAGAGACTGAAGAGAAAAAATGGATTCGCGCAGACGCACAGAGTTAAAGACTCTGTCACTACTAGAGAGACGCTCCCAGAAAGCATGGCTAATTCAGCCTGCTAGCAACGGGAAAACGAAATTATCAGGTAAGTAATTTCTCCAATTGTTATTAAATAAGCTGAAGAAGAGACAGGTGCAAAACCATATTGTTAAAATCAAAAGTACCAATAGGGATATGCTGATGGAGAATAAAGATATCCACAATCGTTTTTTTACAATTCTATGCAAATTTATATCACCCAAATGATAATATAAATGCTGAAAACATAGATTCCTTCTTAGATCTTTTCTCTTTGCCAATTCTAGCAGAGTCAAGGAAGGGTATCTTAGAGAAGGATATTACGGAACTGGAGGTAATCTCAGCTATCAATTCTTTGAAATTAGGGAAGTCACCCGTATTAGATGGGTACACTTCGAGTTTCTGTAAGAAATATGTTAAGTTCCTGACACCACTACTAACTCGAATGTACCATATTTCTTTGATTGTAAGACAATTGCTAGTTTCAGTACCACCAAAAATTTAAAAAGCTTTGCTTAAAGAAAAAAAAAATTCTCTGAATCTTTTAAAGTTTTTTAGGAATTTTGTAGAAGTTTGAGTGATATTTCTATGAATAATTCTAAGAATAAAATGAAATTCACAAATATCGGTATCTCTATCAAATATTTTTAATATACGCTAATAGAATTCAATACAAAATCACTAGTGAAACACACTACTGTAAACAATGTCACAAAAACAATATGGTACAAAATTCTACCACAGGTATTTTACGGTATTACCATAGTAATTTTATCCTTCCAAATCCATATATGAGACAGATTAATCAGTCTGATTCTTTTAAGACCTCTTTATCTTCTTTATCCCATAATATATCGTCTTCTGAGTCATCGAGAGCATTGGTGATGCAACATTTTAAAAATGAATGCTGCCCTGTTCTTTCTTGGATTAGCTTCCAAGTTGTTGATACCCATTCTGCCTATTTTGATGCTGGTGCTCTCTTAATTTTTCTGGAAGGTGTCAGCGGAAGATTCAGTTAACAGCCAGGATTCATATTCCTTTCTCAAATAATCCTTAAATGGTTTGTGGACTGAAACGTTGAGTGGCTGTATTTGGATAGTCATGCCACCAGGAATCACAACCAAGTCACCAAGCTTTTGCACAATTTTATTTTTCAACTGGTCAGACAAATGACCCCTAAATGCATCAAGTACTAGGATGTTAGGTGGGTTAAAAAGACTTCCAGGACATCTATTCCACACAATACTTAGCCAGTCTTCCATAAACTCTGCCGACATCCATCCATTTTTTTTTTTTTTTTTTGTGCATGCACAATAACATCTTTGGGAAAAATTTCATTCTTCGGAATCCTTTTTCAATTTAAAATTAAACGTGATGGCAGTTTATACCAATCAGCGGTGATATGTAACATCACAGTGATAGGCTGTTTTTCGAAGCCAGTACTTATAATCTTGACTTCTTTAGTACCTTTAGCATTAACAGTGTAATTTTGAGGCATATCAAAGAAGACTGGTGTTTCATCAGCATTTCTAATTTGAACTCATTTTTTCACCTTAGTTTGATCACGTGTCGCTGAAAGTTAATCAGATTCTGTTCAAAGTCTGCAAGAATTTTTTGACAGATGTTCGGCGTCTTAATGATAACCCGCTATGATGAGGGACTTGGCGATTTCTACGGCTTTCAGTTGCATGACTTGTCAAGTGATGGGTAATCCTTTGGCGTGTCTGTTAGAAAACATATCACAGCTTCATCGACTTCTGGAAACCTTTCTTAGGCCCTGTAGAGCACTTGGTTACTGCTTTGCATAAGAATACAGAATTGCGATCATTTCTCCGACAAATATTTGCTTCACTAATGTCAAAATGTCGACTCGCAGCTCTGTTTCCATGTTCTTCTGCATACACAATAACTTTGTTTCAATGCGGCTTCATAGTGCAATCTTTTTGCCAACATTTGATGTGAAATGATTGATCAAAATGAAAGAAATTCAATTACCGGTACTCAACTTTATACATAAGGTGGTTTCAAACAACCGAAACTTCCTAACTGTATTTGTTGCTGAGCGAGCTCCACTATAATGAAATAACAGTGGCTCCACACTTGTAAAGCGCGCCATTTTATTCAACAGTGGAGCAAAGTGGAGCAATAACGGTAAAACTTGGAGGTGGGGTTTCCGCGTAAAAACAAATGTGTGATGCAGTTTACAAAGTGCGGAAAAATTCGGAAAAACTTGCGATTCTAAGACACGCCCTGTTTTTAGAGATGTTTATGTGGGGAAAAAAGGTGCTTCATAGAATCGAAGAAATACGGTATAACTCTGTAAGCTCAGAGGCTGCCCTAGCTTCCTTTTCAATTGTTGCAAGAATCACGATCTTGCCTAAACCGAGACGTGACCCTATGATCTATGGGTCATATCACCCTATATCATTGATTAACAGATTTAAAAATATTGGCTAAGATCTTAACTGATAGGCTTAATGGGTTTATAGCACAGATTATCCACACCGATCAAGCAGGATTTATCCCAGGGCATACAGCTGCTGATGTTCATAAAATTGTTGATATGTGGTGGGTGAAAAATGTAATATTCCTTCTTTATTCCTAACAGTGGATGCCGAAAAAGCTTTCAACTTAGTACATTGGCCTTTTTTATTCCGAATATTAGGTAAGATGAATTTTGGAGATCACTTCCTACAGTGGATATGCCAGTTATATTCTAATCCCACAGCTTGTATCAGGGTGAATGGTAGCTATACAGAACATTTCCGGTAGGCAGCGGTGCGAGGCAAAGATGCCCTTTATCCCATCTCTTATTCACTTTGTTCTTAGAGCTGTTTGCTATCAGAATTAGAGCTAATATGGCCATTAAGGGGATTTCCGTGGGGGATTTTTCTTCTAAATTATCTTTTTGCGGTTGATATCCTGTTTACTATAATGGAACCCTTACCATCCATGCCTGTGATTTCACAAGAATTAGAGGCCTTTAGCACAGTCTCTGGTTTCTGGATCAATTGGGATAAATCAGAAATTTTGAATATCATTGTCTCTAAATCTGTTGAACAGATTTTTCAGGGTAAATTTCCATTTAAATGGGCTACCCATAAGATAAAATATCTTGGAGTATATATAAGTAACGGAGGGCATCTTTTTTTTTTTCACCTTAATTACACTCCCTTATTAACTAAGATTTACAAAGGTTTTGAAGAATGGAATCGCTACCACATTTCCTGGCTTGGGAGAATAGCTTCCATTAAGATGAATAAATTGCCAAGGATTAATTATCTTTTTCAAACCCTTCCAATACTTGTCCCAGCTAAGGTGATGAAAAATTGGCAGAAAAATTGATGAGATTTGTTTGGCATGGGAAATTACCCAGAGTGCATGGGAGAACTTTATTTTTGCCAAGATCACGGGGAGGATTGGGATTGTCTAACCTGGGATGGTACTATGCAGCAGCCCATCTTAAGATGCTAGTTGATTAGCATCGTTCTCGGAATCCCAAACATTGGTCGGTGTTATCACAAAAGATTATAGGGGCTCTACCACTACCATCCCTAGTATGGCTACCCAATAACACGTGGGAATTACCATGAGATTTACCTCCCATAATTGCGATTTTGCTACAAGTATGGACCAGATGGCGAGCCGTACTGGTGGGCTCTAGAGATTACCATTTTAGCACATAATCTCTTTTACAATAAATATTTTGGGCCTGGTTTATTGAATCCTTCTTTTAGAGCTTGGGAATCCTTAGGGATCTCAAGGTTGGGAACATGTCTGGGGACTGAATGTTTGGTTTTTTTTAAGCTTTCCATCATTACAGGCATCCTATAAGCTTTCAGATATTGTTTTTCCCTTTTTGCAACTTCGACATTTTGTCTCAAGGGGTTTCTTAATTCAAATCTCTTTGTAAAAATGCAGATAAGATATCCAGGACACTCTTGAAGATCTATACAATCCTAAATTGTGATCTAGTCTGCAAGCTGACCTTTAAGACTTGGAAATCAGATCTGGGGTCCGAAATTTCACAGGTGCAATGGTCGCTTATCTTTAACTCAGTTGGTAAAGGTCTCATTTCTGCTAATATTATAGAAAACGGCTATAAAGTGTTATATCGTTGGTATATGACCCCAATACGTCTTAATAAAATATAGGCTCTTACTTTGAAGACTTGTTGGAAAGGTTGTTGGGCAGAGGGCACTTATCTACTTCTATGGTGGGAATGTCCATTTGTCCAAACATTTTGGAGGGAGATTTGTTGGATTGAGAGCATCCTGAAGATAACCTTATCCTTGTCACCACTAAATGCTCTGCTCAATGTTCCTTTCACTCAGGAAATTAAAAACATGAAGGCAGACTAGTGCAGCACACATGTATAGCAGCCAGATGTGAAATTGCAAGATTATGGCATGAACCAACGATACCTCGTTTAAGTGCTACTAAGACTAGATTAAAGAAGGTTTGTACCCTAAGCAGAATTACAGCCGTTAGACATAAAATATGTTTAAAAATGATTTAGGACTGTACTTCAAGCTCTTATATTTGCGAAAGTAGATTATTGTAATGCTTTGTTGTTGGGACTTCCCATCTCAACAATCCATCCTCTGCAGCTTTTGCAGAACTCGGCAGCCCGGCTCTTGACCGGGAGAAAAAAACAAGACCACATCATGCTTGTACTTAGAGAGCTTCATTGGCTCCCTATTTTCTATAGAATTCAGTTCAAATGTCTATCTTTGATTCATAAAGCTCTATATGGAGACAAAATAGAATGGTTAAACTCTGCTTTACACTTTCATACACCACAACAGAATCTACGTTCATCTATCAATTCCTTCACTGCGCACCTTAATTTTGTTCGAGACCGAGCATTTTCATTAGCTGGCCCAAAAATCTGGAACAGCTTACCTACCGAATTAAGATTGGAGTCACAGCATAACACGTTTAAGAAAAAGTTAAAAACGTGGCTATTTGAGCAGACCTTTTCTAACTAAGAGTCTTTCCTCTTACCCTTGCCTTTCCATCCCCCTTATACTTATAGTATAGTTTTAGTGAAGAGATTATGGTAATAATGTGTAGTAATGTTAGGTATTTTATTTTATATAGTGTGTTAGTGATTTTAAGATATTTATACTAGTTTTAACTGTTTTTGCTTTTAATATGTACACAGATATGATATCCTTTCTTGAATACCGGTATATAAAAGTGAATTAAATAAATAAGCGTTTGCAGCAATTTGAGAGTCTGGTCTACATATGCTGAATGGAAACGCTTGATAGTCGAATTCGTGATTGTTATCCCTTCCTCAGAATATTAATCTGGATATTTTAATATCATTCTTTCCTTGGGTGTGGGTTTCTTGTCTGCATTGGAGAAGGGGGTGGGGGGGTAGGAGGGTGGTTGGGTTTGAGGGGCTTGTCTCTGTTAATCCAGGAGAAGGGTGAAGATCTGTTGAGTTTATTTTTATCTGTTTTATCAGTACTGTCTGTTGTGTATGTAGCAGGAACAATATTGTTTGTTGTTTATCTCCCTTTCTTATGGGTGATTGGGACAAGGGGATTTGAAAATGTCAAATGTGGTGGTGTTCTCCACTTGATTGATGTATTCGTTGAAGACATTAATAAAACTTTAATTATTAAAAAAAAAAGCAAACAGAAAGGTAGGAGGATTCTGCTCCAGAAGATGGTCAGAAAGCAGATGATCACTAGATGCCTTCTCCTTGCATTGGGGAAAGGATCGCTTTATGCATATTATGCGATACCCCTGGTGTCAAACATCTTAATAAAACTCAGAAAAGACTGGGGGACTATGATTCTCATAGCTCCATCTTGGCTGAACCAATTTGGTTTCCAGTCCTCCAGGATGTATTCATCAGGAAAGCATTCTGGTTCCAAATGTTTCTAACTATATTGCAGGGCCAGGGAAACAACCTCCAAACTCTTGCTATCAAGGCTTTTGTTTGGTTTCTCCAACTGTTAGCTTCTGAGACACCTAAAAATAAAATGCCCCAAGAAAAATTAATCAGTGAATCTCCTCCTTGAGTCCCAGGGGCATGTGTGAGAAGATAAGTTTATTATTCTAGTGCTAGATTAAAGGAACAACCTGAAAATGCTCTGTGGCTAAGAGTAGACATGTAGGACAAATAGGTAATGAAACAGAACATTATAACTACACTAGACATGTGGGACAGAATGAGGGAAATGGGGATTCAGAGAGCAGCTGAAGGTGTGTGTCACTGAAATATTGCATTTTCAGGAAAGTATTGCAAAAACTATATTTACATAGTAATAGTAGATAAAGATTAAATGGTCCATCTAGTCTGCCAGAAATTTGCTTATGCTAACTGCTGCTCCGTGCAGGCTACCCTTACTACGTTCAGGTTACCCCCATGCAGAAATGTTACACTGTCCCTTTCTTCAACCCTTTAGGGATCTACAGTGTTTGTCCCATGCCCTTTTGAATTCATTAACTCTTCTTGTCTTCACCACCTCTTCTGGGAGGGCATTCCAGGCATCCACCACCCTCCCCATGAAGAAATATTTCCTAGTATTGGTTCTGAGTCAACCCCCCCAATAGAAATGGTTTGAAATTTGTGCATCATTTATACCTTCAAGTATCTGAAGGACTGTATCAATCTCCCCTGCACCTTCTCTTCTCCAGGGTATACATATTTATATCCTTCAGCCTCAGCTCGTATGGCTTCTGAAACAGACCCCCTCACACCTTTTTGGTCTCCTTTCTTTGGACAGTTTTCATCCAGTCCATACTTTTTGAGATACGGTCTCCAGAACTGAACACAGTATTCAGGTGAGGCCTGACCAAGGACCCTGTACAAGGGCATTATCACTTCCCTTTTCCTGCTGGTTGTACTTCTCTATGCGGCCCAGCATCTTTCTGGCTTTAGCTACCACCTTGTCATATTGCTTTGCTGCCTTCAACTCACCAGACACAATCACCCCATGGTCCCTTTCCTGGTCCGTGCACAATAGTCTTCCCGCCAAAAAAAAACACATACAGCTCTTTTTTGTATTACTTTTGTATTACCCCAGGTGCAGGACTCTGTACATCTTGACATGTGCAGGTTGATCCATATAACAGCATCCCATGTAGGGCCCCTTGTGTCTTCTTTCTGTGGAACCTGCAGTTTGATTCTAGTTTGTTTTTTTTTTTTTTTTCTACTGCAGCGTGACTTGCAGCAAAACAGCAGGAGCTGCTTCACATAGGGCTCAGCTGTTTTCATCCTCCTAATTCCCTTAGGTAGGTTTTTGTCTGTATTTTCATTATCTTTTAATTAACTGTGTGGTGCATCCTGTATCTGGGAATTGAAGCAGCATTGGTTGGGTTTTTGTTTCAAAAATGAGTCGTTTGATTTCAGCTGATGTCCCAAAAGGAGAAGGCAGTCAGCTGCTTCATGGATGTGTTTTGCTTCCCATGAGAATAGGTCGTGTCTATCATGGATCCCCCTGATAAATGTCTTTTCCCTGAGGGACAACCACAACACATCAAGCTGCTCATTTTGTGGGTTGTGACCATAGGAGCTCATGGTAAAGCTCTTCAGGACATCCACATGGAGGGACACACAAACTGCACTCATTGCTGCCGATGCATCATCAGGGATGCATTGATCCTTTCGATACCAAGCACCAAAAAGGACCTAGGTTGTAAACCAGTGTCTACCTCTTTCCTCCCAAAAAAACATGCAGGGTTCTGCTTCTTCAGTGCTGGCACTGCAGAGCTCACGTGGCATAAATTGAATAAAGGTAAAGAGGCATCAACATTGCTCTTAATTGTTAAACAGTTCTGGGAGTGGGGGTGTTCTGTTGTCTGCTTTGAAGCCCCTAGAGTGTTCCCATTGAGAGGAGAGCTCATCCTTGCAACACACAGGAGAATCTAATCAGTCTTTAGGGTTCTAGATGTCAGCCACAGATTTATATCTGGTGTCCCAGGTAGATATGTCTTCCCTTCTTCTCAGCCTCTTGGCATTGGCAGTTTGAAGAGGAGCTGGTTAGAAAGATCTGGGAGGCCCTGGAATGTAAAATATGAAACCATGCACTAGCATTGGTGTCTTTACAGAGACACTATTTGGTGTAAGGCAAACAGCCTTCTTCATCTAGACATCCTTACAGGTGGATTTTCAAAAGTGCGCATAAAAAGAGCACTGTGCGTGTAAAATAGCATATATGTGAGTAAATGGTATTTTAAAAATCTCACCAACAAAAAGCCTTTGAATTAATCCAGCTGGGAAAACAAAGAATGAAACTATTCCAAGATGGCACAATATTTACTTGTTTATAAAATTATTTGTAGGACCATCAGTGGACATTTTAGAGTTTTGTTGCACTTCAGTATGGCCTTCCTAGATATAGCTAAGTTCAACTGACTCTTTAAGAAATATTTGATGTATTTTTGTTGTGGACACTCCACACTAAAACACAGAAAGAAAAAAATCAACAAAATGGGATCTTATATATAACAGACATTGGTTTTTGCACTTATGGTCCTACAAATAATTTTATAAACAAATATTAAAGGAAAAAAATCTCAAAATGTGTAAATTGGGGTCCATGAATAAATTTACATGTGTAAAATAAAGGAGCGGACCAGGGGGCTTTCTGTGATTTTATTCTTTATAATATTAATTTCCACGATTTTTCCCAGCCCTGAAGTCACTCATGGTCTATACTTTCCTGGATCATCTCTGGAGCCCTTTTTAAATATCGTGTTTACATTGGCTTCCTTCCAGTCTCCAAGTACAATGGATGATTTTAATGATAGATTACAAATTAATTATCATAGGTTTGAAATTTCATTTTTGAGTTTTCAGAACCCTGGGATGTATACCGTCGGGTCCAGGTGATTTGCTACTCTTCAGTTTGTCAGTTTGACTGATTTCATTTTCTAGGTTTACTATGATTTGGTTCAGTTCAAATGAATCGTCACCCTTGAAAAATATCTCTGGAACTGGTATATCCTCAACATCCTCACCATAAACACCAAAGCAGAGAAATAATTTAGTCTTTCTGTGATAGCTTTATCTTCCCTAAGTACACGTTTAACCTCTCGATCATCTAACTGTCCAACTGACTCCCTCGCAGGATTCCTGCTTTGGAGATGTTTTAAAAAGTTTGAGTTTTGCTCTATGGCCAACTTCTTTCAAATTCTCTTTTAACCAATGCTTATGGTTTTTCCTATTTTCTTCAGATGAATCCTTCCAATTTTTAAAGGAAGATCTTTTGGCTAAAATAGCCTCATTCACCTTACCTTTTAACCATACTGGCAATTGTTTGGCCTTCCTTCCACCTTTTTTTAATGTATGGAATATATCTGGATTGTGCTACTAAGAGAGATATATTTTTTTTAATTTAATCTTTATTAAATTTTCACAAATGACTTACATAATGAAAACAAGAAAATATGTATATCAACATTAAAGCAACAAATATTTAGAAATCAATTACCATTATTTCTGTTACATATGCCATAATTGAGGGAGACTCAAATAAACATTATTATATAATCTTCATATATAATAATTACTACAATAATTCTTACATTCTGCTTTAATCAGATCAAGAAACAATATAAGAAGGAAGGTATACATTATTTTACTGGACATCATCCCTTGGTATTTCAGCTTGACTTTTATCGGACAAAAAAGTTTCTAAATGTGTAGGGTCCACAAATCCAAACCTCTTCCCTCTATAATTTACATGACATAAACACGGAAATTTTAAGAAAAATGTCGCACCTATTGGAAGTACTTTCTTCTAGCTTGTGTGGCCCTAGCCACATCCGGAAATATTTGCAATTTGTGACCACAAAATAATATATATTTTTAGATCTAAAACACTTCTTAAATTCTCCTTGTCCTGCTCGGCAATAAATGATATAAAGAGAATAGCTCTATTATTTATAATATCAATCGACGACTCTAAGAAAGTCAATACCCCCAAGGCAATTCTCCATTATCATTCTGGCTGCCAGTTTCTCTGGCAGTCTTTTTTTTTTTCCCAAGTAATAAATTTTTGGAATTTCCTCATCTTGATAAAACATCTTTCAAAAAATTTTTAACATCTCCCAAGGAGATAAAAACCGAGTGATTGGAAAATTTAGAATTCTCATATTTCTAGATCGTAACAGATTTTCTATATGTTCTATTTCCTTATGCATCATAATACTATCACGTATAAATATATTCTCCGAGTTCTGAATTAACTGGATCTTATTTGTCAAAACCAAAATATCTTTCTCCTGTTTATCCACCTTTTTTACTTAATCATCAATTAAACTCCTATTAACATTAATAGCACCTGAAACCCCCGTTACGTCCGCCTTGTCCGTCTTGGAACCTGAACTTAGTTCTGCGGGTGCTTAGTGGTCCACCTTTTGAGCCTCTTCGAGACTCCACTCTCAAGGACATCACTTTTAAGACTATCTTCCTGGTGGCGATCAGTTCGGCGCGGCGTATCGCGGAGCTTCAGGCATTATCCTGTCGGGAGCCGTACCTCAGTTTCACTGACGAAGGGGTCTCTTTGCGCACGGTTCCATCCTTTCTGCCTAAGGTAGTCTCGGCCTTTCACCTCAGTCAGTCGAATTACCTTCCTTTTCTGCGAGTGATCCTAGGGAGCCGCGCAAACTGGGCGTTAAGCAATGTCTGATGCGATATCTGGAGGTCACGAATGAGTTCCGTATCTCTGACCACCTCTTCGTGCTTTGGTCGGGTCCCAGGAAGGGTCACATGGCATCCAAGTCTTCCATCACCCGCTGGTTAAAGGGGGTGATCGCTGCCGCGTATCTTGGGGTCGGTAAGCAGCCTCCTCTGGGGGTTAAGGCCCATTCTCTCCGCGCGCAAGCTGCGTCTTGGGCGGAGAACAGCGCAGTGTCCTCTCAGGAGATCTGCAGAGCGGCAACTTGGAAATCGCTTCATACCTTTGCGAGACACTATCGCCTGGACGTTCAAGCGCCGTCAGGCGGTTCTTTCGGAGATAAGGTTATTCGAACAGGGCTCTCCACGGCCCGCCCATAGGAGGGAAGCTTGGGTACATCCCACCGTCTGGACTGATCCTGGTACGTACAGGGAAATAAGTTATTCCTTACCTGCTAATTTTCGTTCCTGTAGTACCTTGGATCAGTCCAGACACCCTCCCTTTGTCTTGGGGGTATTATCTCTGGTGGGTCACCTCTGCTCGACTATCCTCTCCTGTCACACTCTGCTCTCCCTGGTTCTCCAGGGTCTGTTTTTCAGCAGTTCTGTGTTTTGCAAGTTCTCTGTTGAGGTTTATACTTATAGTTCAATGACAGTTATCTCAGTGACTAGTTACTTGATCCCTCTGTTGTTTTTCAGCTTGGCTTTGCTAGGCTAGATACTGAAGATAGAGGCAAGGGTGGTGAGGTAATATAGGACCTCCCACAGAAGTCTTCTGTTCTGACTCCATCTGCTGGACGGGGGACATAACCCACCGTCTGGACTGATCCCTGGTACTACAGGAACGAAAATTAGCAGATAAGGAATAATTTTCATTTCCGTTTCTTGCCCATTAAAATATTACAGGAAAAGAGACTTTAGCCGGCTCCTTCACCGGTCTAAGTCGGTCCAAGCCGCGCGCCCCCTTTGGCGCACGTGGCTTAGGCGACGTGCTAGCGGCAGCGGGGCACTGCCCTTCTGCTGATCTCATGGTCGGAAGGGACATCCTCAGCTGACGTCAGGAAGCTGCGACTCGGGCTTGCCTGCAAAGTTCTTTTCTCAGGTTTGCCGGGTTACAAAAGTACAGGAAGACCAAACAAACCCCTCCCTTCTCTCAGGTCTTTCTCTCGGCATTGCCAGGTAACACACAGGGAGGGCAAATCCCTCCTCCCTTCTCCTTCGCTCACTCCCCCTAAGAGAGATTTTTTATCTTATTTTTACTAAGGTTTTCCAAAATTACAAACGAAAAAAGACAGTCAATGATCCTAGAGGACAAGTTTAACCATAGAGAAACATCAGACTAACTACATACACAAATCTGTGTTAAGCTATTGAAAGCAAAAGCGAAAACGAATACCATCACAGAGACATTTACAAATCTCCATAATAATCAAATACATTCATCATGGACCATAGTTAACAAGAAAACCTTGCATTTGTCATATTTATATAGCTGTAACTGACTCTAGAACTCTTCCCCCCCCCTCCCCTGTTCAAACAAGGCTCTGAGATGAAAACAATAAGGGCGTGACAGAATAAAGCAAACGTTTTGGTTAGAACGGGCTGTGCCATATCTGGGTATATTGCCATAGAAGGGATGAAAAAGACTAGGCTATAGGATGGCCTGTTTCTTGGTGAGGCTGTACGTTTCAATGCTGTGGTCAAGGGTCCGATAGATGGGGGAAATATCCAGAAACTTTCCCCAAACTCCCAACCATTTAGAGTATAGTGGAAACTATTCTCAAGATCAAAATCGTAGCGCATATAAGACATGATTTAATGGAACACAGTCAACATGGATTTACCCAAGGGAAGTCTTGCCTAACACATCTGCTTCATTTTTTTTGAAGGGGTTAATAAACATGTGGATAAAGGTGAACTGGCTGATGTAGAGTGTTTGGATTTTCAGAAGGCGTTTGATAATGTCCCTCATGAGAGGCTTCTAAGAAAACTAAAAAGTCATGGGATAGGAGGCGATGTTCTTTCGTGGATTACAAAATGGTTAAAAGATAAGAAACAGAGTAGGATTAAATGGTCAGTTTTCTCAGTGGAAAAGGGTAAACACTGGAGTGCCTCAGGGACCGGTGCTTTTCAATATATATATATATATATAAATGATCTGGAAAGGAATATGACGAGTGGGTTATCAAATTTGTGGATGATACAAAATTATTCAGAGTAGTTAAATCACAAGCGGACTGTGATACATTACAGGAGGACCTTGCAAGACTGGAAGATTGGGCATCCAAATGGCAGATGGAATTTAATGTGGACAAGTGCAAGGTGTTGCATATAGGGAAAAATAACCCTTGCTATAGTTACACAGTTAGGTTGCATATTAGGAGCTACCACCCAGGAAAAAGATCAAGGCATCATAGTGGATAATACTTTAAAATCGTCGGCTCAGTGTGCTGCAGCAGTCAAAAAAGCAAGCAGAATGTTAGAAATTATTAGGAAGGGAATGGTTAATAAAACTGAGAATGTCATAATGCCTCTATCGCTCCATGGTGAGACCACACCTTGAATACTGTGTACAATTCTGGTCGTCTCATCTCAAAAAAGATATAGTTGCAATGGAGAAGGTATAGAGAAGGGCAACCAAAATGATAAAGGGGATGGAACAGCTCCCCTATGAGGAAAGGCTGAAGAGGTTGGGGCTGTTCAGCTTGGAGAAGAGACGGCTGAGGGGGAATATGATAGAGGTCTTTAAGATCATGAGAGTTCTTGAACGAGTAGATGTGACTCGGTTATTTACACTTTCGAATAATAGAAGGACTAGGGGGCATTCTATGAAGTTAGCAAGTAGCACATTTAAGACTAATCGGAGAAAATTCTTTTTCACTCAGTGCACAGTAGAGCTCTGGAATTTGTTGCCAGAGGATGTGGTTGGTGCAGTTAGTGTAGCTGGGTTCAAAAAAGGTTTGGATAAGTTCTTGGAGGAGAAGTTCATTAACGGCTATTAATCAAGTTTACTTAGGGAATAGCCACTGCTATTAATTGCATCAGTAGCATGGGGTGATCTTAGTGTTTGGGTAATTGCCAGGTTCTTGTGGACTGGTTTGGCCTCTGTTGGAAACATGATGCTGGGCTTGATGGACACTTGGTCTGACCCAGCATGGCAAGTTCTTATGTTCCTTAGTAGCTAAATATTCAAAAGTAAGAACATAAGAAATTGCCATGCTGGATCAGACCAAGGGTCCATCAAGCCCAGCATTCCTTTTTCCAACAGAGGACAAACCAGGCCACAAGAACCTGGCAAGTACCCAAACACTAAGAAGATCCCATGCTACTGATGCCAGTAATAGCAGAGGCCATTCCCAAGTCAACTTAATTGCAGTTAATGGACTTCTTCTCCAAGAACTTATCCAAACCTTTTTTAATCCCAGCTATACTAACTGCACTAACCACTAGGGATGTGAATCGTTTTTGAACGATTAAAATTATCGTCAGATAATTTTAAAATCATCCTAAATCGTCAGAGTGCACGATACAATACAAATGCCCCCGATTTATCGTCATAAATCGCCCTAAATCGTTAAATAGGGCACGGGAATTATTTGGGGGAGGGCGGGAAAACCGGCACACCAAAAGAACCCCTAAACCCACCCCGACCCTTTAAAACCAATTCCTTACCCTCCCGAACCCCCCCCCCCCAAAATGTTATATTACCTGGTGGTCCAGTGGGGGGGTCCCGGCGCGATCTCCTGCTCTCGGGCCTTCGGCGCCATTTTGGCTGCCACTAATTAAAATGGCGCCGATGGCCCGATTTAAAAAAAAAACAAAAAAAACCCCCACCTGACCCTTTAAAATCGACCCCCCCCCCCAAACCTTTTTAAATTACCTGGTGGTCCAGGGGGGCTTCGGGGAGCGATTTCCCGTTCCTAGGCATCAGGCCAGCGCCATCTTTACTCATCAGCCCCTATCATACTATACTCTATAATAGGGGCTGATGATAAAGATGGCCGGCCATCCAAGTGCTCCTACCATGTGACAGGGGCCGGCCAATGGCACGGATACCCTGTCACATGGTAAGGGCAAAGGGGCATCGGCGCCATTTTTTTTTGAATCTGAAACGATTCCAATTCACATATCTTATCGATCAGATTCCCCCCCCTCCCCCAGCCGAACCTGATCGTTAAGACGACCTGGCACACGATTCACTTCTCTACTAACCACATCCTCTGGCAACAAATTCCAGAGCTTAATTGTGCGGTGAGTGAAAGAATTTTCTCTGATTATTCTTAACTTCATGGAGTACCCCCTAGTCCTTCTATTATCTGAAAGTGTAAATAACAGATTCACATCTGTTCATTCAAGACCCCTCATGATTTTAAAGATCTCTATCATCTCCTCCCTCAGCAGTCTCTTCTCCAAGCTGAACAGTGCTAACCTCTTCAGCTTTTCCTAAAAGGGAAGCTGTTCCATCCCCTTTATCATTTTGGTCGCCCTTCTCTGTACCTTCTCCATCTCAACTAATCTTTTTTTGATATGCGGCGACAAGAATTGTACAGAGTATTCAAGGTGTGGCCTCACCATAGAGCGATACAGAGGCAATAAAAAATTTTCTGTTTTATTAACCATTCCCTTCCTAATAATTCCTAACATTGTTTGCTTTTTTTGACTGCTGCAGCACACTGAGTTGATAATTTCAAAGTAAGGAGTTTGATCATCTGCTGGGACCATTGTAAATGTTGCAGGGTGCTGGAGCATATCCAATGCAAAGTGTAATTTTTTTTCCAATAAGTCCTGCTTTTTTGACAAAAAGGCTATGAGCTGGTGGAAGTGGAGTAGCCTGTGGGGAAAAGATACCAAAAAGCCAGAGGTCTGGGTCCATAGGAAGTGTGGTTTGGAGTATCTGGTTACATGTTCGTCTGATCTGCAACCAAAAGAGTAAAATATGGCACAAGATCAGAAAGCATGATTATAATCCCCTAGGCCTGTTTGGCATTTGGGGCAGATAGGGGAAGGAGTTAGCTTGGCTGCAAAGCTTTGTTCGGTGGTTGGTGAAAAAAAGCCGTAGAAACTTGTTTCTCTCTGAGAGCAATGTTGGTAGTGATGTGACAAATGGTAGTGAAACAGTACATAAAATTGGTGAAGGATAGCCCAGAAAGGGGTTTTTTGGTCCCATTTATCGTAAAGGGGTTGTAGGCAGTCCTTGTATCTGATTCCAGTTAGGTACTTCATAAAGAAAGCTGTGGATGGTCGATTCTTCGCCTTGCTAAAGAACATATCTTTTAGAGAGTAGAAAGCAGTGAGATTTTGGGAGGAGATTCAAGATCTGAAAGATGGGTTTCTTGGATACATGCTATAAGGGCCTTAGACTTATTTAAGTGCTGTAAGACCACCTTTCTCTTTATTAGGGAGCCCAACCTGTTAACATTCCAAGAAGTTACTGAATGGGGTTTTTCTGCATAAGGGGGAGGGTGTTAGGCTCACTTACTATTGCGAAAAAGATTCATAATGCATAATATAATTGAGTGTGGGGCCCCCTAGCCAGCCCCACACAGTATACGAAATGCACAGTATACACAGTATACATTAGTGAGATTTAGTTACATGGCCCTTCTCGGAAGCATGTGGAAGGAAACATACAGTCCTTTATTCGAGAGTTCACATGTAACAAAACCACACTGTGGAGAAATGACAACACTGGCACAGCTTGAAAAAGTACAAATTGCCCTACATAAAGCTCTAGCCTCGAGCCCTCTCCAGCCCATCCCCTACCCTTAAACTGAAACATTCCCCAAATACTATGGGGCATTAGGGGTAGTGTCAGACGCATATGAGTGCCCCACCACCGCGATGTATGAGAGATCTGGAAAATTAAAAAAAAAAAAAAAAAAATTATCAGCTATTAGTAAATAGACAGTAAGATGCCAAAGAGCGGACTGTAAGAGCATTCGGGTTTTATACAGTCAGGGAAAATTTCAGAGAGACCGCCGCTACAGTGGGAAAAATAAGAAGTTGTCACCTAGATTACTCATATTGACTGTTCGCCAGCTCGGTAGAGTGGTTCCTAAAAGCGGATGGTGAAACTTGCCTAGGTCGAGAAAGTCCAGCTGGTCAGAACCGGCCTCTCAAGTCAGAGACCAAGGTTGTACTTGGACTGAGTTGATCCGTAGCTAGCCTTTTCGACCGATCTCATTTATAACAGTGGGTACAGAAGATAAGAATTGTTGGGCGCTGTCTCTGACTGGTTTCCAGTAGCAGAATGTTAAGGCGCAGAAAGGCGTGCCGCTGTCGAGTTAAACAGTCTCCGTGGCAGCTAAAACTTGTCCCCGCATGGTTAAAGATAACTGATCAGGGGAACTCCGTGTGCCAGAAAAAGAACTTAGAGCCATCGGGTGCTCGCATATCCAATCAGGGACAGAGTCTGTGCAAAGGAGCATAGATCCCATCTTGTGAGAATAGACAATAGATAATGGCCATTGCGCACCCGAGGTAGAAGACAGGAGTCCGCTCCCTGATCCAACATACGTCTGCGGAGACAGGCACTCAGAGCAATCCCGGGGTAACAAGAAAAGAGAAATGCTTCGATGAGGTTAGAAGTTGCCTGAGTTTAAAAAAAAAAAACTTTTGGTAAAGCCGTCTGGGTGGCAACTTGTAAGACAGAAGTCCAAGATCTCATTGCCTTACGGTCAGCGTAAGATGACATCAGTATACATTTGCACCTCCTGAACTGAGTCAAAGATTTGGACTTGGCCAGCATTCCAGATCTTCAACTTGGCTGGGAATAATGATGCAAATTTAATTTGACGCTTTGAAAGTTGATCACAGAGAAGAGAGAAGTTTCTGCGAAGGGCAGTCACTCAAGCAGAATAATCTTGAAAAATACCTACAATTCCCAGAAGATATGTAAGATCTGAGAGTTTTCGGTAGGATTGTAATATTGCTTGCTTGTGGGCAAAATTGAGGATTTTAGTGATAATGATCTGATGCCTCAGCTCTGATTCTTTGCGGGACCCAGTCTGTGCGCACACTCTGTGGAGAAGAGCAAAGGGAGCTCAGAGAGACCCAGGATTTCAGGTAAACGTTTCAAGGAAGGAGCCTAAATTCCTCTCTTCTATGGTTTCCGGGATCCCCACGAATCTTAAATTGGAACATTGAGACCTGTTCTCTAGGTCATTGAGCTTGTTCGGCCAAGGTTTGTTCCAGTGCAGCTATTTTTGTTTTTACAGAGCTTGCCGTTGAATCATCCTTGAGAACTGAGATTTCCCGTCCATAGCAGGGCTGAATTAGCCATGCTGTTTGGGGAGTTTTCAGTTAGTACAGAGTTTTGAACTCTGTACGGCTGCGCGGTAAGTTTCCCGTGCGATTGCCTTGTTACCTCGGTCTCTTTTTTTCCGCGAGCAGTCTGCATGCGGTGCTTTTCTCCTCCTAGTGTCTGAAGAGATTTTTTCTCAAATTTTGTTTTCTTCTTTTCTTCTAAGCAGTGATGGCGCCTAAGCCATCAGGATTTAAGTACTGTCAGTGCTGTAAACTTATGTCCATTACAGATGGATATAATTACTGCTACATATGCCTGGGACTGGAACACGACCAAGACTCATGCCAGGACTGTGGTCGTATGTCCCCCAGGGCCCAAAGGAAGTGCGCAGAGAAAATTACGTGTTTAAAGATATCATAAGAACATAAGAAATTGCCATGCTGAGTCAGACCACGGGTCCATCAAGCCCAGCATCCTGTTTCCAACAGAGGCCAAACCAGGCCACTAGAACCTGGCAATTACCCAAAAATAAGAAGATCCCTTGCCACTTATGCAATTAATAGCAGTGGCTATTCCCTAAGGGGCGGATTTTAAAAGGCCTGCGCGCGTAAATCCGGACGGATTTACGCGCGCAGGGCCCTCGCGCGGTGGCAAGCCTAAAGCCCCCGGGCTTTGGAAAAGGGGTGGGGAGGGGGCATGGCACCGGCCCGGGGGCGTGGTCGAGGCCTCCGGGCCAGCCCCCGGGACCGGAACCCGGAGCGGGGCTGCCGGCTGGCGCGCGCAAAGTTACGCCTGCTGAAAGCAGGCGTAACTTTGCCGACAAAGGTAGGGGGGGGTTTAGATAGGGCCGGGGGGGGGGGTAAGGTGGGGGGAGGGCGAAGGAAAGTTCCCTCCGAGGCCGCTCCGAAATTGGAGCGGCCTCGGAGGGAACAGGCAGCGCGCGCTGGGCTCGGCGCGCGCAGGTTGCACAAATGTGCACCCCCTTGCGCGCGCCGACCCCGGATTTTATAAGATACGCGCGGCTACGCGCGTATCTTATAAAATCCAGCGTACTTTTGTTCGCGCCTGGTGCGTGAACAAAAGTACGCGATCGCGTATTTTTTTAAGATCTACCCCTAAGTAAGTTTGATTAATAGCCGTAAATGGACTTCTCCAAGAATTTATCCAAACCTTTTTTGAACCCAGCTACACTAACTGCACTAACCACATCCTCTGGCAACAAATTCCAGAGCTTTATTGTGCGTTGAGTGAAAAAGAATTTTCTCCGATTAGTCTAAAATGTGCTACTTGCTAACTTCATGGAATGCCCCCTGGTCCTATTATTCGAAAGTATAAATAACCGATTCACATCTACTCGTTCAAGACCTCTCATGATCTTATCCTCCACACAGTCTCCCACATGATCTTTTCCTCCACACAGTCTTCGCCGGAACCATTGAAGAGACTGAAGAAGACACTGTCTAAGAGGTCTGCTTCGCTAGAGGGTGCCTCGGCCAGATTGATCGTACCACCAGAGGCAGTGAAGGGATTTGAGGCCGCAACTCCTCTTTCACAAAAATCCCCTCATGAGCCGCTGGGTTTTCAGTTCACTGAACCCACTTGCTCCTCGACACAGAAAAAGTCAGGACACAAAATCAAATCGGCCAAAGCATTTGAATAACTGCGCATTGGCGCATAGCCCGGCGCATAATACATCGGTGCCCGATGCATTAGCACACAGCTACGCGCACAAGACATCGGCGCACAGCTGCATGCACGGCGCATCGGCGCGCACAAGAGCACATCTAAGCATACAGCGCTGATGCCACATGACGCATCAAAGCATCAGGACTCAAAACATGCGAAGCTATCGATTCAACCTCGAATTACGACGCACTTGACACCAGTCTTGACATAGTCTACACTGCTAAGTCAGGAATATCTTAAAAAGTCACAAAAAACTAAGCATATAACATCTTCAAAACATAGTGAGACAGATTCTGACCAGCATGTGGAACTAGTCTCTATCTCCTAGACACGGTATATCCACTAACTTATTGTGAACGTCCTCTCTAATTGCGCTCGCTCTCAACCACGCCATTCGTCTTGCTGCTATAGCTGTATCCGAAGACCTTGCAGAAGACTCAAAGGACTCATATACAGACCGAAGTAGATGGCGAAGCCCTTCTTCCATGTCTGTAAATGGTTGTGGTAGGGTATTATCAGAGGCTAAACATAAGGGATGTAATCTCTGAAGACATTCAAAAAAATACTGGATTACATAAAACCGATGGTGTTGAATTTTTATTGCTAAACCTCAAAAACAGCACCCAAATCTTCTGGGGTATTTGACAAAATGACAATCTAATATATAAACAAGCCCCCAGTGTATTTTAATTTTTTACCAAATATCAAAAATAATTCTTTGCTCACGATCAAGTCTTGATTTGTATGTTATTTTAAAAGGTAAACTGCAAAGTGTTGTGAGACCCCTGCACATTACCCAATACTTCAACGAAATTTTTGAAAAGGTAGAGGAAGGGTTTCATATATCGGTTTCTCAGCCCAACATAAGGTCTGTTAGATTTTCAAGTATAATCATCAACCAAACCTCCTCCACCTATGGGTTTTTTTTTAATTCTGTGCAAACCCTAGTGAAAACTGCAACACAATTTTTTTATCCCTTAAAACCAATTTTTCTTAAGTATTATTTATAAAATTCTAATACCCTCCTTCAATGTAATTTCAAAGTCCCGACTTATCTGACGATGTTAATCCACCCGACGTAGCTACGTTTCTGGTTCGCGCCGGAACCTTTCTTCAGGGGATATGTTCTTTTTAGAGCAGTCAGGTATACCGCGTTAGCTGAAAATCATCTGTCAAGGCAAAAGTTTTCCAGACGCCATACAGCGCTCTTTCTGTCAAGGCAAAAGTTTTCCAGACGCCATGCAGCGCTCTTAGTCTCTGCAAACCTCTCACCAACGATCCAAGCTTTTTAAGCTAGAGGCACAGATGATGTGATAACCAATCACAACCCACATCGCCGCGACGTCATCGCGTATTCATTCAAATTAAAGAGCCCCAATCAAGAGCCTCATTCATTCCCTGAGGGGCTTGCGTGTTCAAAGTGAAGATCCAAAACGCTTCACGTTTATTCAACAAACCTTCCCGATTCCCTCCTCTCGACGTGATGGGTATGTGATCTATAACTGTCCATTTCAAAGTACTGTACGAGTGTCCATGCTGTTCACAATGTGCAACAATTGGAGCAGATAAAGTGGACGTGTTTAATTTTGATTTATGCTCATTCAGCCTCACTCTTATTTTGCGGGTGGTCCTGCCAATATATAAACCTGGGCATGGGCAAATGAGTGCATAAACCACGTAGTCTGAGTTGCATGTTGTATTATATTTGCGGTGTATCAAATACCCTGTCACTGGTTCTTGCCAGCTTAAGCCTTCAATGCAGTTTATGCAATGAGAACATTGACCGCACTTATAATGTCCTCTAACTGGAACGTGAACTTTTGTGGCAAATTGAGCATGTACCAGCTTATCTCTGATGTTGGCGCCACGCGTAGTGACAATGAGCGGTGTCTCTTTAAAAATCTCATGGAGTGCTAATACATGCCAATGGCGTTGTATCGATGATGAAATTATATTTGTAGCCACTGACTGTTTTAAGACACAAACGAGTTGTGGACAATCTTTTGATGGTTTATACTGTAATAGACTTTGTCTATCAGAATATTTCGCCCTTTTATAGGCTTTTCTGATTGCTGATCTCGGATACCCACGTTCGAGGAATCGATCGCGCAAAATTGCTGCTTGAAGTTCAAAATCGCTTGTGGTAGAGCAGATACGCTTTGCGCGGAAAAACTGACTAGCAGGCAACCCGCATTTTGAAAGAGTGAGGGTGATGGCTGTGAAATTTTAATAAATTATTTTTATCCGTGGGTTTACGGTACATGGTGGTCCTGAATGTATGTTCTTCCAGACTAATAGAAACATCCAAAAAAGATATCTGTGATTCTGAGTATTGTATAGTGAATTTCAAGTGAGGATCTTGACTGTTAATCCAATCATGGAAACAAAGCAGTTGCTGTTGAGTGCCACTCCATACCAACAGAATGTCAAAAATTCAGTACAGCCAGGGGAGTTTCTCACATCCCTAGATCTGTCGGAAGCCTACTTGCATATCCCAATCCATCGGGGTCACCAGCGCAATTTACGCTTCAAAGTCCTGAACCAACACTTCCAGTTTCGAGCTTTACCCTTCGGGTTAGCCACCGCACCACGGTCCTTTACCAAGGTCATAGTAGTAGTGGCAGCGTCACTCAGGAAGGAATCCTCGTCCATCCCTACCTGGACGATTGGCTGATCAGGGCAAAGTCACCAGAGGAGAGCCACCAGGCAACCAACAGAGTTATAGCTCTTCTGGAAAGCCTAGGATGGGTAGTCAACACAAACAAGCGTTCCCTACAGCCTTCTCAGTCGCTGGAATACCTAGGAGTCCGATTCGACACCCAGGAGGACAAGGTCAGTCTGACCTCCAAGAGGAGATCAAAGCTCCGGAATCGTCTGCTGGCCCTGCTGAGCGCCACCCGGCCCATAGCTTGGGATTACCTACAGGTCCTCGGTCTTATGGCATCCACTCTGGAGGTGATACCATGGGTGCTGGCTTATGAGACCATTACAACGGTGGTGGTTGCAGCCCGGCCACATGAGCCGGGGGTCAAGAATGTCCTCCCCAACCTGGACCCTGCTCACGACAGATGCCAGCCTGAACGGATGGGGAGCACACTGCGAAGAACTCGCCGCCCAAGGGCGGTGGAACAGAGAAGAATCGGGGTGGAACATAAACCGACTAGAGGCACGGGCAGTCAGGCTAGCATGCCTGCGATTTGCCCATAGACTTCGAAACAGAGCAATCAGAGTGATGTCGGACAACGCCACCACAGTAGCATACATCAACCGACAGGGCGGAACCAGAAGCCAACAGGTATCCCTAGAAATAGCCCCCCTGATGACTTGGGCGGAAGCAAATCTCCAGGACATCTCCGCCATCCACATCGCCGGGAAGGACAACACCACGGCAGATTTCCTCAGCAGAGAAAGCCTAAACCCAGGGGAATGGCAGCTGTCTCCCACAGCTTTCCAGATGATTGTGGATCAGTGGGGGACGCCGGGCATGGACCTACTAGCGGACAGGTCCAACGCTCAAGTACCCAGGTATTTCAGCCGCAGGCGGGATCCTCTATCCCAGGGGATCGATGCCCTGGTACAGCCATGGCCTCAGGGGATCCGGCTATATGCTTTTCCTCCATGGCCCCTGCTGGGTGCCATTATACACAAGATTCAGCGGCACAGAGGACTAGTTCTTCTAGTGGCCCCGGACTGGCCAAGAAGACCCTGGTACACAGACATGAGAAGACTACTGGCAGGGAATCCACTGCCACTGCCTCCACACAGGGACCTGCTGCGGCAAGGTCCCATCCTCCACGAGGATCCAGCTCAATTCTCTCTTACGGTCTGGCCATTGAGAGGGCTAGACTGAAGAAAAGAGGGTACTCGGGGCCGGTAATAGATACACTCCTCCGAGCACGCAAGTTCTCCACATCACTAACATATATAAGGATCTGGAGAGTATTTGAAGCCTGGTGCGAATCTCACGGCACCAATCCACATGCCGCTAAACTCCCTATCATTTTGGATTTCCTGCAAGATGGACTTCAGAAGGGTTTGTCCTTGAGTTCCATCAAGGTTCAGGTGGCAGCGCTATCCTGCTACGGTCCCCGGAGTGACGGCAACAGCATTGCCACACACCCAGACGTTTCCCGTTTCCTGAAAGGAATCAAACACATTCGCCTGCCACTGAAGTGGCCAGTGCCCTTGTGGAACCTCAACCTAGTTTTGGAATTCCTAGCGGGACCTGCCTTCAGACCCCTTCGAGGCCTGTCCCTCTGACCTTGAAGATGGTGTTCCTGCTGGCCGTATGCTCAGCACGCCGCATCTCAGAGCTACAGGCGCTGTCCTGCCGTGATCCGTTTCTCTGCATCACTCCAGAGGCTATCCATCTTCGCACGGTTCCTTCCTTCTTACCCAAAGTAGTCTCACGCTTCCACCTCAACCAAACCATATCCTTGCCCACCACGGAAGGTTTGAAGAAGTCGGAAGAAGGTCGAATACTACGCCATCTCGACATCGGCCGGCTACTGTCCAGATACCTGGAAATTTCAGAAGCAGTGCGAAAGACGGACCACCTGTTCGTCCTTCACAGTGGGAAGAGCCAAGGGGAAGCGGCCTCACGGGCAACCATCGCCTGCTGGATCAAAGAAGTTATCAAGGCAGCCTATGTAGAGGCAGGAAAACCACCACCTCCACGGGTCAAGGCTCACTCTACCAGAGCGCAAGCGGCCTCTTGGGCAGAAACTAGGATGCTGTCACCTGCAGAGATATGTAAAGCGGCAACGTGGTCCTCCCTCCATACCTTCTCCAGATTCTACCGTCTGGACGTCCAGGCCAGGGAGGACACAGCATTTGCGAGGGCAATCCTGAACGGACCTCGGGCAGCCTCCCGCCCACTTGTTTTGAGTCCATCTGCTACACGCTAGGAAATGTAGAGATTACTTACCTGATAATCTCGTTTTCCTTAGTGTAGGCAGATGGACTCAGCATCCTGCCCGGCTGCCGGCATACATGGGGATTCACCGACTCACGGTAAGCCATGTTTTTTTTATAATAGGCCATCCACCCTGTCGGGTGGCGACGCCTTCCGGTTGAGAACACTGGTGGTCTCCAGCTACTATCAATCGGTCAGGGTAATCCTGTTTATTTAATCGATCGGTCAGTTGCACATATATCCATAAAGCTTTTGCAAGGAAGATTACTGAATTGCTGCACTTCCTGCGGGGGTATATGTACCCGTGCTGACGTCAGATCCGTCTCCAACTGCTAGCACGAGCACAGTATACCCACTTGTTTTGAGTCCATCTGCATACACTAAGGAAAACGAGATTATCAGGTAAGTAATCTCTACATTCGGGGTGCCAGCAGTCCTTTCGATGGGGTCGCCGGCCCGGAAGAGATTCGGGACATCTTGGTGCAGAAAGTAATAAAAAAAAAAAAAAAAAAAAAAAAAACCCAATGAAGCCACGAGCACCCATTCCGTTGTCGAAGCTGTTGGTGGCAGATTATTCAACTTTTACATGGAATGGGCAAGGATTACATCAGACCGCTGGGTCTTAGAAGTGATCAAAGATGGGTATGCACTGGAGTTCTCGTGCCCAGTCCGGGAGGTTTTTGTGGAGTCCCGAGTGGCTTCAAGTGTCAAGCGAGAGGCAGTCTGGGTGGCTCTACAAAGACTTCTCGAGCTCAAAGCTATTGTCCCAGTTCCGGAGGCTCAACAGGGACGAGGTTGGTACTCCGTGTACTTTGTGGTCCCCAAGAAGGAGGGCACCGTTTCGGCCCATCCTTGATATGCAGAAGGTGAACCATTGCCTTCGGGTTCCTCGCTTTCGTATGGAAACCCTGAGGACAGTGATGGCCGTGGTTCGAAAAGGGGAGTTTTCTCGCCTCTCTGGACCTCACGGAGGCGTATTTACACATTCCAATCCGGCTGAATGGTGGTGGTGGCAGCGGCCTTCCTTCGTCAGGAAGGAATCTTGGTCCACCCGTACCTGGACGACTGGTTGATTCGCGCGGTCTCAGGTGGACTGCGAGAGATCAGTGCACATGGTGATGTTCACATTGCGATCCCTAGGTTGGGTAATCAATGTGCAGAAGAGTCACTTGGAACCCACTCAGAAGTTGATTTATCTCGGAGCACAATTCAATACCTTGCTGGGCAAAGTGTTTCTAGTGGCGGACCGAATAGGGAAGTTGCAGGAACAAATACATTCTCTTCTTTGAAGGAACAATCCCACAGTGTGACATCATCTTCAGGTCCTGGGCTCCATGGCTTCAACCTTGGACTTTGTTCCTTGGGCAGTCGCTCACTTAAGACCTTTACAGCGTGCGCTTTTGTCTCGCTGGAACCCGGTGTCAGAGCAATTCCATCTACCAATACCTCCGGAATCCAGAGCCAGTCTGTCGTGGTGGCTGTCACTGGACAATCTGGACTGGGGTGTGGATTTGGACACTCCGAATTGGCTGATGATCTCCACCTATGCCAGCATCTCAGGTTGGGGGGCGGTGTGTGCAGACAGGTCCACCCAAGGGCTCTGGTCGGTGATGGAAAGATCCTGGTCCATAAACCAGCTCGAGACCAGGGCTGTATGTCTTGCCCTGCGGGCATTTCAATGGTGCGAGTCTTCTCGGACAATGCGACAATGGTGGCGTACATCAACCGGCAAGGCAGGACTCGAAGTCCCGCCGAAGCACTGGAGGCACATCTTCTGTTCACCTGGGCAGAGCGCCATCTCGAGGGCATTGCCGCATCCCATGTCGCGAGAGATGTGCAAGCCGATTATCTCAGCCGTCAGCAACTAGACCCAGGGGAATGGGAATTATCTCCCACGGCCTGGAATCTCATTTACACCAGATGGGGAACTCCTCAGCTGGATCTGATGGCAATGCAGGCGAAAGCAAAAACAGTTCATTTTTTTCAGCCATCGCAGAGAACAGGGCTCGGTGGGCATAGACGCTCTCGTGTGTCCTTGGCCCACGGGGATTCTGCTGTATACCTTCCCGCCCTGGCCCCTCATAGGACGGCTTCTCCGCATAGAGCGGCACCCGGGAAGAGTGATTCTGGTGGCACCGGAGTGGCCACATTGTCCGTGGTTCGCGGATTTGGTATGCTTGGCTCTAGAGGGTCCACTTCAGGGGCTCAATCAGGGGCCCATATTTTTGGATCTCTCGCGGCTTGGCTTTTGAGAGGCGATGTTTACGCTTGAGGGGTTATTCAGAACAAGTCATTTCCACCCTCTTACAGGTGAGATGTCCAACCACGCCTATGTGAGAGTTTGGAAGCTTTTTGAGACGTGGTGTCATCAGCGTTCCTGCGACCCTTTAGCGGTGCACGTTCCTCGGGTACTTGACTTTCTGCAACAGGGCCTCGCTAAGGGCTTGGCGTTCAATTCCCTTCCTGTACAAGTTGAAGCTCTAGGTGCCTTGGGAAACTTTGACGGCTGTTCGCTGGCAGCGCATCCGGATATTGCTCGTTTTCTTAAGGGGGTCAAACATTTGCGCCCTCCCATCCGTTCGGTGTGTCTGGATTGGAGTTTGAATTTAATCCTGCGAGTTCTATGTGGCGCTCCTTTCAAGCCTCTTCGTGGAGTTTCCCTGAAAGATCTGACTTTGAAAACGGTGTTTTTGATGGCTATTTGCTCGGCCCATCGTATCTGAGTTGCAGGCACTGTCTTGCTGGGATTCTTTTCTTTGGATTTACGACTATCGGGTATTATTATGTACGGTTCCTTCCTTTGTCCCTAAGGTGGTTTCAGCCTTTCACGTCAATCAAACTGTGGAGCTTCCGGGGTTCCCTAACTGATCCCGGGAGTCTTCTCAGAACAGAGACCTTCATCTTTTGGATGTGCGGCACACCTTATTGCATTATCTGGAGGTCACCGATGACTTCTGATGTTCTGATCATTTGTTTGTTCTCTTTGGTGGCCCAAAGAAAAGGGGGATAAAGGGTCAAAAGCGACCATATCTCAGTGGATTAAGGAGGCCATTTGCGAGGCATACATAGCACGAGGGCGTCAAGTACCTTTGGGTCTCAGAACTCATTTCACTAGGGCTCAGGCTACTCCTGGGCAGAGTGTCAGTTACTGTCGCCTCAGGAGATCTGTAGGGCGGCGGTGTGGTCATCTATTCACACTTTTACAAAACATTATCGATTGGACATTAAGGTTTCTAATGAACCGTCCTTTGGGGAGAGTGTACTTCGTACGGGTCTTTTGGGTTCCCGCCCAGTGTAGAATGGCTTAGGTACATCCCACTTTTCTGGACTGATCTGGGTATGTTCAGAAAATGAAAATTGGTTCTTACCTGCTAATTTTTGTTCCTGTAAAAGCACAGATCGGTCCAGAGGCCCACCCCTTTCTTCAGATACCGAAAGACTGTCTTGGTCAGAACCTGCTTAAGTTTTTTATTGTTGAAGCTCTTTTTTTGCAGACATGATTCATGGAGCAGTTGTTAGCAGTCTGGTTTTTTTGCCAGCAACGAAGTGGTAGTCCGGAAATTTGGTTGGGTGCTGCCCGTCGTTATTTAGTTCTGTTAGCATGGGCTTGGGTACAGGTCAATAATGAGTGACTGCAGGTGGCACTCTCGTTATGTAGCAGTGACCAAAGTTCTAATTGTTCTCTGACTCCACCTGCTGGTAGGGATACACAACCTACTTTTCTGGACTGATCTGGGGTATTACAGGAATGAAAATTAGTAGGTAAGAACCAATTTTCATGTATTTTGACCAATATAAAGTTTGCAGAATTTTGTTTTTGTGCATAGAATTTGAAATTTTTTTGTGCAGAATTCCCCTTGGAGTACTGTGTGGATTATTGCAAAAGACATTAGAGGAGCTGGGTATTTGATTAAGTTGGTTTTGTAAGAATGAGAGGAGGAAGACAAATGAAATGACCTATTAGTGGAGGTGATGGAGGCTAGCACTGTGACAGATTTTAGTCGTGCTCCACACTGATATTTTTATATTTTTATTTAAGGTTTTTCTTTACCGACATTAGTCAGGGACATAATGCCGGTTTACATCGAAACAAGGGTAAAAGCGTAGAAAAATCAGTTACAAAAAACAAGGGCGCAGGAAACTGGGAAATGCGAACGTAATATACATAAAAGTATATAGGAAAGGCATAAGTAAGATATTTTAAAACTAATACGGTGGCATATACCAGAAGCATATAACAGTAGAAACATGTAGGATAGTTGTGGGAGGAAAGTTGAGAAGACAGGTGGAAGACATGGGGGAAGGATTTGCATATGGAAATGTATTCGCTCATTTACCAAGAGTAATAGAAAACCAGAGCAAGAATCTCAACTGGGCAAACTAGTGGGGCCAATTGGGCTTTATCTGCCAACATTTACTTTGTTACTATGTAAAAACATGCTTCCTATTTAAACCCAATGAACAAGGTGTGCTTTTGCCTCTTTGGTCCTACTGTAGCATCTTATCAAACCCCATGCTAGCCTTCCCCCTATTGACATGGTGGAATGCTTTTTCTAAGTTGACATTTTAATTTTTGTTATGGTACAGGTTGATGATGTACCTAGAATCTTTAACTCATTGTATACACCTGCATCTGTTATAAACATTCATACTGGTGATCATCTAATTAGGAAACAAGCTGTGTTTTCAGATTAAAAACTCTCACCATTTTGGTATGTTTCAGAATCCTTTGGTTGGCAGAACATTGATCTGGCAAAATAAAATCCTGTAAGCATTTAATAGCATTGCCTTCTGAACAGTCACTAAAGGATCCTCTAATATGTTTCCTTCTCTAGGATGATCGCTTGAGAGAACCTTTGCAGAAGTTAAAGTTGGCTGTTAGTACTGTCATGCCAGATCAGTTGTCCAGATATCAGGATGATTGCCAGGCCCACAACCAAGCCAAGAATGCCAAGTATGTTTTAAATTTTATACTTTAAATTATTTTGATAGTCCTCCAGCTTTTTCTTATTTACACCTTCATGTTACTTTACCTTTTTTGTGTACACACTGGCTTGCAAAACTATTAGACTCCCAAAAAAGTCAGCAGATTTGTGTGGATTACAAATGACACTTACACAGATTATTCCAGACAGTATGTTTGTTGCAAACCAGTATGCTCTTAAAGTAAACTTTCAAAGTCACAAATTTCTCTGCATTTTTTGTAAAATAAAATTAAAAACTGAAAAATGCTGCTTGCATAAGTATTTCAACCCCTTCAGACTAGTAATTGGTAGAACCGCCTTTTCCTGTAATAACAGCTTTGTCTATTGGGGTATGTTTCTATCAGTTTGCACACTGGGAGTGATTTTTGCCCATTCTTCTTGGCAGATTTGTTCCAGATTATTCAAATTGGATAACGCTTATGGACTGCAATTTTCAAATAGTGCCACAAATTCTCTATTGGAATGAGATCTGGACTTTGACTTGGCCATTGTAGAATATTCAATGTTTCTTTTTGTTCAACTGCTCCTGTGTCGCTTTGGTCTTGTGATTGGGATCATTGTTCTGCTGAAAGATGAACTTATTCCCAAGTTATAGTTTTTAGCAGGTTGTCATTCAGTATTTCCCTGTATGTTGCACCATCTATCCATCTTACAATTTAAACAAGACGCTTATACCCCACTGAGGAAAAGCATCCCCACAATATAATGCTGCCACCCCCAAACTTTGCTGTTGGAATTGTTTGCTTAGGAATAGGCAGTGTTAGGTTTGCCCACACACAGTGTTTTGAATTTTGGCCATAAAGCTCCATTTTTGTTTTGACCACAAAACCTTATCCCACATTTTAGCTGGGTCACTGATGCTTTCTGGAAAACTCCAGACATGCTTTGATGAGGTTTTTCTTAATGCTTCTTTCTAGCCACCCTCCCATGTAGGCCAGTTTGTATGCAGAGCAATTGATATGGTTGACATCTGTACCTCCACTACAGTCTCAGCCAATGAACTCCAGCTCCTTCAAAGTAATTGTTGGCTCCTCTTTGGCTTCCCTCCTTGCTCTGGTACTGAGTTTTGAGGGACCGCCTTGTCTAGGCAGTGTCTAGGTGGTATGTTGCAGTTTCCATTTCCTCACAATTGATCCAGCAGTGCTCACTAGAGTATCCATGCACTTGTATATTGTTTTATACCTTTTTCCTATTTTGTGCATGTCTGTAACTTTATCTTTAATTTCCTTAGAATGCTGTTGGGCCTTCATTTCACAGCTTTGCTTCAGATTCACAGTCTAACTGTACTGGAATTAGGGGGTCTTTTATCAAAAAAGCTGACTTTTTTTTAATGATTCATATGTAGAGGCCAATTGTAACTAAAATATCGGGAATCGGTATCAGAAAATTCAGTGCTTCAATCTCCTGGGCTCTTGCCCGCAAAGGGCTACAACCCCTCTCATCTAAACACACTTTGTATAATGTCATTTACTTCATCCCGTTTGTTGTATTTTTTTCTTTTGTGTCATAAGTGAAATCTACTCTGTGTTACCCTTTAAAATACCCTAATTGAATTACTCTTGATACAACTTATCTTTTTGTTACTATTTCTGATGTCGCCATCTATGTTGCTGTTTCTTGTTGTTGCCTGTCCGACATTGACAATGTTTCAGCGTGCAATTCACGCCTGCTTCAGGGGACTTATCGTTGTTCCTACAATAGAAATCACTTTATTTACCGTACCTCATTAATCTTAAAGAAAATTTAAATTTTAAAACTGGCTACTTACAAGGGACTTACATTGTAGCTGATCCCAGCTTAACCCAGCAACTCACACAGGTTCAAAAAAATGGCGCTCAGACACTATCACTCGCCTTTACCGGAAATCAGGTACTTATACATTTCTCAGGGCTAGCAAATCAGCCAATCCAAACGAGCTTACATATAAACGGACCAGTCTACTTCTTTGTTAAGCCCTGCAGGAGAGACTGTATTCAATTTAAAAATCCATCTCTGCTCATGTTGCAGGAGTCTCAAATTTATATTGCCTCCACGTTCATCCTGCTCAACAACTTCTAAAACTGTGCAAAATAAGCTCTCAAAGGAGTGAACTTGTTCTATGTAATGTTGAACTAATGGCACTTCTATCTTGTTCCGTTTAAGCACACTCATGTTCAATCAATTGCCTTGTAGTTTTCCCTATATACAGGAGACCACAGGGACACCATATTGCATAGACAACATTCTTTGACATGCAGGAGGTTTTTGCAATCGGCTTATATCTCTTCAATTTACTTAAAGGGATATTAATATTAGAATGTGCTTGTGGGCACATGACGCAAGATTCACATGGAAAATGACCCACTCCTTCTACAGATCTTTCTGTTCTTTCTTTAAAAAAAGAATGCACAACTTGGTCCTTTATGTTGGTACCCCGTTTAAATGCTATTAAGGGTTGTTCCTTAAATACTGTATAGTCTTGCAGCACATTCCAATGTTTCCTAATACTTTGAACCACTTCATGGACTCCTATAGAGAACGGCAGAACGCATGTTAACTTACTTGACTGCTCTTTCTGCTTCGGTGTTAATAGCAATTCTCTACTGGTCTGCCAATATTTTGGCAAACAGCTTTTGGCCAAAGGTCAATGATGAAATGGGATGATAAGACGCTGGATAAGTCTATTTCCTAGGTTTCTCGAAGGACAAGCAGGATGGTAGTCCTCAAATATGGGTGACATCAGATAGTGCCCAGATGCGAAAAACGTATGTCAAAGTTTCTAGAACTTTGATAAGTCACACTGAGCATGTTCTGCATGCCCTATATCACAGTCCATGTGGGGTTCCTCTCCAGTCTCTCTCTGCAGTTTCGGCACACCAAGGAGCCACACCGATGGACACAGAGCCATCAACATCGAGAGGGGCGATTCCATTGATGTTGCTGGCGATCAGGGGCGTGGGAGACCGACAATCGTCCATCTCCTCCAGGTTGAGAATATCTGTCTGATTCCTCATCATTGGCCTCAGCACCGGGGAAGGCCCGGGTCGAGCATAGAGGGAAACCGAAGAAGCATCGGCATCAGTCCCCATTGATGCACAGGGATGCAGTGGCTTGTGCCGTGATGCCCCCGAAGCGACTCCCATGGCAAGGAGAGCCAATCCTCCATTGGTGCTGGGGTCCACGAAGGTCTCTACCGGTTCTGATGCTAGTTACCTATCCTCCTCAAGTATCCAAAGATCTGGCTACCCTTGCTTCCTCCCGGTTGATCTTGGCATAGGCAACATTCAAGGAGGAGCTGGAGCGTCAATTCTAGCTAATGATGGACCCGGCGTTGCAGGATTTCGGTCCTGTAGCATCAGCGGCACTGGACTTGGTGCCGCCCATCTTCCTCCTGCTTCTGGAGAAGCACAACGTGCTCATCGGAGTGTTACCTACCCAGTTGGTGTCTGTTTTGGAACAGCATCAAAGAAACATAAGAAATGACAGAAGAAAAGGACCAAATGGTCCATCCAGTCTGCCCAGCAAGATTATAGTTGCATCTGCTATGCCATACAAGTTACCCCTTTGCTTAGTTTCCCAAATTGTCAGTCAGGGCCTTTGTTGGTTGCTGTCTTGAGTCCAATTCCCTGTTACCTCTTGCTGTTGAAGCAGAGAGCAATGTTGGGGTTGCATCAAAAGTATCAGATATGTTGGTTAAAGATAGTAACCACCACACCAGCAAGTTACCCCCAAGTTTATTTGTTCTCCCCCCCCCCCCCATGCTTATTTGTTTTCCCAGACCGCAAAATCCAGTGTCCTTGTTGGTTGCTGCCTAAATCTAATTCCTCTTTTCCCCCTGCATAAAAGCAGAGAGCAATAATGGAGTTGCATCAACAGTATGAAGGCTTATTGGTTAAGGGTAGTAACCGCCACACCAGCAAGTTACCCCCATGCTCATTTTTTTCATTTCCATCCTTTAGTGTTTGGGGACCCACTGTGTTAATCCCATGCCCTCTTGAAATCTTTCACAGTTTTTCTCTTCACCTCCTCCTCTGGAAGGGCATTCCAGGCATCCACCACCCTCTCCATGAAAAAATATTTCCTCTTGTTGGTTCTGAGTCATCCTCCCTGGAGTTTCATTAAGTGACACTTAGTTCTACTGATTTCTTTCTAACAGAAAAGATTTGTCAATTGTGCATCATTAAAACCTTTCAGGTATCTGGTCTGTATCATATCTCCCCTGCACCTCCTCTTCTCCAGGGTATACATATTTAGGGCCTTCAACCTCTTCTCAGTCATTTGATGGAGACCCCCACCATTTTTGTCACCCTTCTCTGGACTGCCTCCATCCTGTCTATGTCCCTTTTGAGATACAGTCTCTAGAAATGAACACAATACTCCAGGTGAGGGGACTGTCACTTCCTTTTCAATACTGGTTATTCCTCTCACTATGCAGCCCAGCATTCTTCTGGCTTTAGCTATCGCCTTGTCACATTGCTTCGCCTTCTTCGGATCACAAGACACTATCACCCCAAAGTCCCTCTCTTGCTCCGTGCACAACAGCCCTTCGCCCTCCAAGACGTACAGCTCTCTTGAATTACCACACCCCAGATGCATGACTCTGCACTTTTTGGCATTGAATCCCAACTGCCATGTCTTTGAGTTAAAGCTGGGTAACGAGGTCTCCCCCCTACCAGTACGGTGGCTGTCGCTGGTTTCTCCGAGGAGGAAGCTCCACAGAGGCTGGCGGAGATGCCAAGGCCTGCCGCCCCCCTGTCCAGTTCTATCAGTGCCTGCGCCTCTGGATATGGGCTGAGCACCTAGGAACCTATCTTCTGTTGCCTTCAGTGAGGATGAGGAATCCTATGACCCCTTGGAAGGTGAGGTTTGAGTCCCTGCTCCGACTTCCTCCCTTCAGACTATTCTTTAGAGGCGCGAAGGAAGTCTCTCTGAGGACTTGTCCTTCTCTGAGTTTGTGAGGTGATGGCGGAAGCCATCCCTTTTCAGCTATTGATGGAGTAGGATGCCAGGCATGAAATGCTTGAGATCCTTCAGTTCATGGAGCCTCCTAAGGAGATTATAGCGGTTCCAGTACACGAGATCCTTAAGGAGTTGCTGCTGAAGATATGGGAACACCCCCTCACAGTGTCTCCTGTCAATAAGAAGGCTGCCGGATTCAATAAGCATCAGCTGCTCCACCACTTGGTGGTTGAATCTGCCCTCAGGGCACCCCCCCCCCACCCCCGAGGAATGACCATAGAACAATGGCTGGCTCTTGGTAGGAAAGCATTTCAAGGCGCCAGCCTTATTGCCTACATTACCGCCTACCAGCTCTATATGAGCCAGTACTTGTGGGACATCTGGAAGCAGGTGCAGGAGATAGCTGAGTGGCTGCCTCAACAGCAGGACACCATCAAGTCACTGGTGCATAAGGGCCTGGAGTGTGGAAAACATGAGGTCCGTGCAACCTACAATATTTGAGATGGCATCGAGAGTCTCTGCAACAGGAATCAGTGCCCACAGAATGGCATGACTGCGGGCTTCGAATCTCCAACCAGAGGTACACGAATGACTCGCTGACATGCCTTGTGCTGTAGAGAATCTCTTCGAAGATAGGGTGAGGGATGCTGTGATCCAGCTTCGGACCACCATGAGACCCTCCAACAACTGTCTCCCAGTACTCTGGATCCATCTTCCTCCTCCAGGAGGCCGGCAAGCCCGGAGCCTTTCTTTTGCCAAAGGAAGTACCTCTACCTCCTTGCTCCCATCAACACCATCAGGGCTCTAGCGGCCGTCCCAGGCAGCAGAGAGCCCCCATGCCCCAACTGACTTCTCACTGAACTCCAGGGACAGGGTTTTGACTAGGCTGGTAGGAAGCGTAAGCCGTTGCCCATACCCAGGATGATTGAATCTCCGGTTGGGGGAAGGCTACGGTTCTGTGCGAACAAGTGGCCCAGGATAACCTTGGACCCCCAGAGGCTTCTGTCCATCGGTCAGGGGTACCAAATGAAAGTATTGCTTGTCTCGCAACATTGCCCTCCGTGCCCGTTTTGGGGCCCCTTGACACATTAGGAGGTTCTACTAGTGGAGCTCTCCTCCCTCTTAACAGCCAGAGTGGGCGAGCCCATACCACCTGGGCAAAGAGGAGGTGGATTTTACTCCTGGTATTTCCTGATTCCAAAGAGAACAGAAGGACTCATTACCATCCTAGTGCTAAGGGCCTTGAACAAGTTTCTCAAAAAAGAAAAGTTATATGTTGTTTTTCCTGGGCACCTTGATCCCCTTTTACAAAAAGGGGACTAGTTATGGTCCCTCGACCTAAAGGATGCATACACTCATATCAAGATCTTCCCTAGTCGCAGGAAGTATCTCCGATTTGTTGAAGGAAAACACTTCCAGTACCGGGTGTTGCCATTTGGGCTCGCGTTAGCCCCACTGGTCTTCACAAAATGCCTACCCGTGGTAACGGCGCACCTTTGCAGGCTGGTTGTGCATGTTTTCCCATATCTAGACGATTGACTGGTCAAGAGCACATATTGGTCAGGGGCCACCATGTCCATGCGCTTGACCATCTAGGTATTGGAGTTACTTGGGTTAGTTTTCAACTACCCAAAGTCCCATCTTATCTCATCACTTAGATTGGACTTCATAGGAGCCCTGCTAGACAAGGCTCAGGCCAAGGCCTTCCTGCCTCGCCATAGGGCCATCACCTTGACAACCATCGAGGCAGAGATCCAGCAGGTGTCAGCATAGCACATGTTGAGGTTGTTGGGCCATATGGCTGCAGTCATCCATGTCACTCCCTTGGCATGTTTACCTTCTGAGGATCCCAGTGGACCTTGAGGTCACAGTGCCAGCAGGCCACTCCAGAGCCTCCAGGATTGCATCCAAGTCATCTTGTCTCTTCGAGACTCATTGTCCTGGTAGCAGGTACTTTCAAATCTGAATCAGGGAATTTAGTTTTGAAGCCCCCCTACCCAAACTGTCGTAACCACGGATGCATTTACTTGGGGTGGGGAGATCATGTAGATGGTCTCTTGCCAATCAATTTCCTGGAACTTCAGGCCATCAGGTATGTACCATGGGCTTTCAGAGATCGGCTGTCCACCAAAGTTGTCCTGATCCACACCGACAATCAAGTAGCTATGTGATATGTCAACAAGCAGGGAGGCATGGGATTGTACCTCCTGTCAGGAAGCGGTCCAGATCTGGTTGTCCATTCGGAGACCAATGAGTCTGGGGTCTTCCCAGATTTCATCAAGCAAGATCAGGGTAGGCTGTGGCATTCTAACCTCCAGGCCCTGTCACTCACAGCCTGGATGTTGAGATGTTAATCCTGCAGCCACTTGATCTTTCAGAGGATGTGTCTCGGGTCGTAGTGGCTTCTAGAAAGCCTTCCACTAGAAACTCCTATGGACTAAAGTGGAGGAGGTTTTCCATGTGGTGTGAGCAGAAGTCCCTAGGTCCATTCCCCTGCCCCACACAAAACTGCTTGATTACCTCCTACACTTATATGAAGCTGGCTTAAAGACTAGCTCTGTTAGAGTTTATCTCAGTGCAGTTGGCGCATACTACCAAGGTGTAGATGGTACACCCATCTCTGTACAGCCTATAGCTGTACGTTTAATGCAGTGCCTGCTTCAGTTGAAGCCTCCCCTAAGGCCTCCCACTGTCTTGGGACTTCAACGTGGTATTAGCTTAACTGATGAAAGCTCATTTTGAGCAACTGCCCACCTGTGACCTAAAGTTACCTGACCTGGAAGGTCATGTTTTTGGTGACTGTCACTTCAGCATGCAGGGTCAACGAGCTTCAGGCCTTAGTGACTTATCCACCTTATACTATGTTTTATCATGTCAGGATTGTCTTGTGTATGCACCCTAAGTTCCTGTCTAAGGTGGTAACGGATTTCTATCTTGACCAGTCTATCGTTCTGCCAATCTTCTTTCTCAGGCCCCATTCTCCCCAAGGCGAATAAGCACTGCATTGTTTGGACTGCAAGAGATCCTTAGCCTTCTATCTGGAGCAGACAGAAGCCCATAGCCCACCCAACCTTTTATTTCTTTTGATAAGAATAGGTTGGGTGTTGCCATTGCCAAACAGACACTATCCAATTGGCTAGCAGATTGCATCTCCTGTTATGCCCAGACGGGACTGCATCTTGGGAGTCATGTCAAGGCTCATTCTATCAGAGCCATGGCAGCATCTTCAAGGCAATGTGGAGTTCTCACCCCCATGTTCACATCTTAATACTGTCTGGATAGGTATGGCCGATGCGACAGTAGATTCGGGCAGTCTGTCCTTTGAAACCTTTTTGAAGTGTAGAACCCAACTCTCCCGCCTAGGGCCCATTATTTGGGCTCAGACACCTAGTTGTGTGTCTGTTGGTCCCCTTTTATATTGTGGCACAGCCTGTAACTGGGGATTCACCCATGTGTGATGACTGCCATTATGCTTGTCCTCAGAGAAAGTAGAGTTGCTTTCCTGTAACAGGTGCCCTCAGAGGACAGTAGGATATTAGTCCTCACAAAACCCGCCTGCTGCCCTTCGGAGTTGGGTTTCTCCTATTTTTTATTTTGATTATAATTCTATGTTACATAACTGGAGAGGGACTCCATGTAGACACATGGTATAGGGCATGCTGGGCATGCTCAGTGTGCCTAGTCAAAGTTCTAGAAACTTTAACATATTTGATGCATTTGGGCTCAATCTGATGTTACCCATGTGCTGTCTTGGGAGAATACCTGTTACAGGTAAGCAACTCAGCTTTGGTTTACAGTAATCTGTGCTACATTGGAGCTTTGAGAGTATTCTCTCTCTCCCCCCCCCCCCCCCCCCCCCCAAATCAATTAGGCCTTAGTATACTAAACACAGCAGGGCTACCAAATCAGAAATTTGTAAAACTCTGCATTATAGCCATCTGGACCAGCAGCTTTTGAGTTTAGCTTTTTTGATACCTTCTGAGATCTCTGTGCTAATTGGTCTGTTCAGCCAGTTTAATTGTTCCATGAATTTAGGGAGTCTTATTTCTTTTCAGAAAATTCCTACGTTTCTGGACTCATCCTCCAGAAGTGTATAAATCTTTGTAAAAGGTCTCGAATTTTAAGTATTACTTTGTTAGAATTTGTCAATGTCCCTATTTTAGTCTGCAGAGTAGAGATAAACTTAGGGCAGAATTTCTTAATCATATTTGTTATTAGCTTAAGTTTTATTATTATATTGATATGATATAATTATAGTAAACTATACATTTTTTGGCCCTCTGTATTAGCGAGTTCAGCACCACCCATATTGCCAGATACGTTTTTCTATTTTCTTTTGTGTTAGAAAACAACATAGATTTTCTAGTTGTATGAAGCTGGCATTCTGATGCCAATAACTGTTTATCAATATTTCTCCTCCTCTTAAGATAAGATGTCCCTTCTTAGGACTGCCTTAGCAGTATACCAAAACAGTGTGGTATTTTCTTTATGTATGCCATTATGACTCTTGGATTCCAGCCATTTCGTTCTCAATCTTGAAACTGGGTCTATTGTCAGGTAATATGGAAATCGCCATATGCACACTCCTCTGTGAGCTAATTGAATCCAGATCGGAGCATAATCTGAAATCAAAATGTCATCTGTTTCTGTGTCCTGTTGAGAAAATACTTTTGGAAAATTGGAAATAGTCTATTCTAGAGAAGGTCAATTGTCCCCTCGATAAATGAGTAAACTTCTTCTCTAAGCGATGAATTGTTCTCCAGGCGTCTTATTAAATTCAATCCCTCCACCAAGAAAACAATCCCCTTACTGGAATTACTCTTATTTCCTAGCATGTAGTCAAATGGACTCAGGACCAATGGGTTATGTGCTCCCCTGCTAGCAGGTAGAGACTGAGTAAGGTTTCAAAGCTGACATCACCCTAGATATACTCCTGCAGTGACCTCAGCCTTTCAGTATCTGTCTGTCTCCTAGCAGATGTGGGCGCTATCCCCACACCAACAGCGGTGTTTAGCGGGATTGCAGCACTAGTTCGAAGGAGAAATTTACCTTTAAATTGAAAGGAATATCGAGCCCTGCTCTCCTGCAGTGATACCTAAAGGGTCACTCCCCCAGTTCAGAATTCCTGAGGAGATTTCTGAGATCCCTCAGAGGTGTGCCTTGGTCCAGAAGCTGGCTCCCGGCATGTACTTTACTGCTGAAGCAGTGGATGCAGGAAGCTGAGCACTTGAGAGGCAGTAGCCAGTTAAATGCACAAGCTACAGAAGTTTTGGTCCCGGCGGCAAAGAAGGTCAGACGACACTTCCTTTGCACTGCTTGCCATATTAGGGCTGCACAACCTGACCTGGAATCCTGCCTGTATCAGCACTGTGAGGAGGCAGAGGGAGGGCTGGACTCTCAGAACTTTTTCCAAGTCCGGCCCATCTCAGTCGGAGGACGGGTCAGCCACGATCTTGTCTGGCAACACTCCAGGGCTGCAGCCTCCCTGGGAGAGGGCAGTTCAGCGGCGCTTACCCCGGTCCCTACTAGGCCAAATATGGACCCAGAGGCCTTCTCTTAGTTGGAATTTTTCCAGGGCTTCCTAGCCTTTGTTCAGGCACAGTCCGCCCCTGCCCGGGCGGAGCCCCAGCTGGGAAGGCCTCACCCTCTCAGCCCTGTCAGCAGGCCTCGGGATATGCCTCGCCTCACCAAGGGTATCACTGACAGGGACCCAGACACCATGGACGATGACAAGGATTTACTGGAGTACGGGGAAATCCCTCCAGGCCCGGAGCCATACTGGACCATGCTTCAATTTTTCTTCAGAGATGAATTACCGGCCCTAGTCTCCCACAACCTGAAGACTGTTGGAGTTCCGGGCACGGACCCTATGTCGGAACCAAAGAAGAACCCCATCCTAGTGTCTCTACAGAAAGTCTCTTGCTATTTCCTGATGCTGGAAGCCATCCAGGAGTTGACTGACCTGGAATGGGATGCCCTGGAGGCAAGTTTTTTTTAAAGGAGGTCGGGCCTTGGATGCCTTGTCCCTCTGGACCCCAGTGGTCAAGGAACGCCTGTGTTTCCCGAAAGTGGACACCCTGGTCTGCGCCGTCTCAAAGCAAACTATCAAGGAGCGGCCTGGAAGGATGCTCACGATGGGCGACTGGAATCCATCCTTAAACAAGCCTTTGACATGACAGCAATAACACTGCAGATCACTTCCAGTTGTGCTCTGGTGGTTCGCTCATGTCTGCTTCTCTCAAGAGAGGCAGATAGCTCAGGGGTGCACGCCAAAGAGGCTATTGAATCTGCCGCGGCTTTCCTGGCAGATGCAAGCTTGGACCTGGTGTGTACCTCGGCCAGAGGAGTAGTCTCAGTGGTGGCGACCAGAAGACAGCTGTGGTTGTAAAATTGGTCAGCGGATGCAGCTTTTAAGGCAAACCTCACCAAGATGCCCTTTAAGGGTTCCCTCCAATTTGAAAGCGAATTGGAGAAGCTAGCCAGTCAGTGGGGTGAATCTCCAGTGCCCCGACTACCGGAAGATAAGAGAGGTCACAGCACCCCTCACCCATGAGGGGTCGGACCATTAGCTCCCAGTGCTTCCGCCCCTACAGAAACTCGTCATTTCAGTCATCTCGGCCCACGGGAAGGTCTGTCCATTCAGAACAGACAACCAAAGAGCAACAGGCTTGGGCTGAGATTCGACCCGAACTCCCCAATGAAGTTGGGCCGACCCATCCACGGGACGAGGAGATAGAAGAGGGATAATCTGCACCCTATCATCGGTGGGTTGAGATCATGTCAGACAAATGGGTGCTGGACATCATACGAGTAGGTTATGATCTGGAAGTTTGTAGTGTTCCTCTGGACAGGTTCATGATGTCACCGTTGCCTCTCCCAGCACAGGAAACTGGCAGTGGAATGCACACTGATAAGGCTTCTCAGTCTGAAGGCTATAACTCCAGTACCTACACCCCAAGTAAATACGGGGCTTTATCAATCTATTTCATATTACCCCAGAAAGAGTGTTCTTTCCGACCCATCCTGGACCTCACTAGCATCAACAGTTCAGTTCCGCATGGAAACTCTTCGCTCCGTCATAATGGCAGTGAAACCAGGAGAGTTCTTAACCTCCCTGGACCTCTCGGAGGCCTACCTTAATATTCCAATCCAGCAAGACCACCAGCGTTCTCTGTGCTTTGGGGTACTGGGCTGCCATTACCAGTTCTGGGCATTGCCCTTCGGCCTGGCAACCACCCCCAGAACATTCTCCAAAATTATGGTGGCTGTGGCGGTGGCACTGAGGAAAGAAAGGATCCTGGTGCACCCTTACTTGGACGACTGGCTGATCCGGACAAAGTTGTTGGAGGAGAGCCTCCACGTGACCAGCAGGGTCAGCGCTCTCCTACAGGAACTCGGTTGGGTCGTGAACATGGACAAGAGCAACCTCAAACTCTCCCAGTCCTTAGAGTACCTGGGAATCCGATTCGACACCAAGCAGGACAAGGTCTTCCTCCCTCCCTCAAGGAGAAGGAAACTGGACCAAGTGCGTCGGTTGACAAACATAATACGCCCCAGGGTGTGGGACTATCTCCAGGTCCTTGGCCTCTAGGCATCAATCCTGGAAGTAGTACCATGGGCAAGGGCACACATGCGGCCTCTCCAACATGCCCTACTGTCACGCTGGAATCCACTGTCTCAAGACTACTCTATTCTCCACCTACCGATGAAAGTATGCTCTCTGCTCCAGTGGTGGCTACAGGAAGTTCACCTAAGCAAGGATGTAAGCATCTCCCCACCAAGCTGGATGGTCCTCGTACGTGAGCCTCCAAGGGTGGGGAGCTCACTGTCAGGAGCTATCAACCCAGGGGTGATGGATTGACGAAGAGGCGAGCTGGAACATAAACCTCCTGGAAGCACAGGCTCTCAGATTAGGATACCTGCAGTTCAGCCACAGGCTCCAGGGGCAAGCAATCCGCGTGATGTCTGACAATGCAACAACGGTTGCCTGCATCAACTGCCAGGGAGGAACCAAAAGCCACAAAGTGTCTCCGGAGATAGAACCCCTTATGGAATGGGCAGAGTTGAACCTACAAAGGTTCTCAGTCTCCCACATTCTCTATCACATTCTCTATCACAGGACCCTCCATCTGGAACGCCATGCCTCCGGACCTCAGGCAGGAAACCTGTCTACTAACTTTTAAAAAGAAACTAAAGACATGGCTATTCTGCCGAGCCTTCCCAGATACTAGCTCTACAGTCTGATTTAGAATCATCATATCACTTATGTAAATAATCAAACGCTAATTTTGCTCACAACTTATCATGAGGTTTGGCCTCTGCCTCCATCCCATACTCCATTGTATATAGTAATTTATTGTATATAATAATTTATCTTTCGTTCTCCCCCTCTTTTTTTCCTTCTCGCAGTTAAGGCAACCTTGTTATAATGTAACTTTTATGCTCCTTCTAAATGTCTCTTGTTGAATTGTTGGTTATAGTTCTGCTTAGTTCGATGTAAACCGAGTTGATTTGATCTGTATCAAGAAAGTCGGCATAAAAAAGCCTTAAATAAATAAATAAATTGTGGGAAAAGACAGCGTCAGACCAGACTTTCTCAGCAGGGAAAGCCTGGATCGGGAGGAATGGATGTCGATCAGAGCCTTCCAACTCCTAGTAGATTGCTGAGGCCTCCCATCCATCGATCTACTGGCTACATCTCACAATCAGAAAGTTCCTCGATTCTTCAGTCGCAGATGAGATCAGTGCTTCCAAGAGATTGTCTTCATCCAGACCTGGCCACAGAAGGACTTACTGTATGCCTTCCCTCCGTGGCCTCTACTGGGCAAGATCATCTGCAAGATTGAACACCACAGATAATTAGTCCTTCTGCTAGCCCCAGATTAGCCCAGATGCCCGTGGTATACAGACATGCAGAGGCTTTTCGTGGAAAGTCCCCTTTGCCTCCCCCCGCACAGAGACCTTCTCCAGCAAGTTCCGATTCTTCATGAAGATCCAACTCTATTCTCTCACGGTCTGGCCCTTGAGAGGGCTTGCCTGATGAAGCATGGATATTCGGTGGCCATGATCGCCACATTGCTCCGCACTTGGAAATTCTCAGCATCCCTGGCGTACGTATGGACCTGGAGATTATTTGAGGCCTGGTACAAGGAGTGCGGGGTGCCCCCACAAAGGTCCAAAATCCCCATGATTCTGGAATTTTTACATAATGGCCTGAACAAAGGATTGTTCCTCAACTCCCTGAAAATCCAGGTGGTAGCCCTCTCCTGCTTCAGGGTCGAGGTGAACAGAACCTGCCTGTCGGCGCATCCGGACTTGGCCCATTTCCTAAAAGGGGTTAAACAACTCCAGCCACCCTTAAAGTGTCCAGTCCTCCTATGGAACCTCAATCTAGTATTGGACTTTCTAGCAGGGCCTTCCTTCAGACCATTGTGCAGTCTGTCGCTACGCCTATTAACATTAGACTGTGTTCTTGGTGGCGATCTACTTGGCTTGTTGCATCTCTGAACTCCAGGAACAGTACAGCTTTGCACCGTCCCCTCCTTTTTACCAAAGGTAGTCTTGGATTTTCACCAACTAATCCATCTCCTTACCTTCCCCGGATAGACGCAAGGACTAGGAAGACTACCTCCTTCTTCGCATCTAAACTTCGGTAGACTATTAGTGCAGTATCTGGAACGCTCAGAACCGGTGCGCAAGACAGATTGCTTGTTCTTCACGAGGGAAAGAAATAGGGCAAAGCGGCTTTGTGAGCTACCATAGCATGCTGGATCAAGGAAGTAATCCAAGGGAGCTTACGTAGAGGCAGGGAAGCCTTTACCCCTCCAGGTCAAAGCTCATTCTACCAGGGCCCAGGCAGTATCCTGGGTGGAAGCTAAGCTACTGTCTCCCGTTGACATCTGTCAAGCAGTGACATGGTCCTCCTTACACAACGTCTCCAGGTTCTACCTCCTGGACGTCCAGGCCTGAGAGGACGTAGCCTTTGTGAGGGTGGTGCTAACCAGACAGCGGGCAGCCTCCTGCCCTGTTCGGGAGTAGCTTTTGTACATCTCATTGGTCCTGAGTCCATCTGGCTATACACTAGAAAATGAAGAAATTACTTACCTAATAATTTTGTTTTCCTTAGTGTAGACAGATGGACTCAGTATCCCGCCCATAGCTGCCCATGAACGGTACCAAGAAATTGCCCATGAGGTGAATCTTGATCCCATGAGATTGCAGATGAGCCATCGCCCTATCCCCAGATCAAGGCATCTATAGTGTTGCTGGGATCCAGCTTTTTTGTATTTGAGTACAGTTGTGGTCTCCAGTTTTTTTCAAGTATTAAGTTATATCGGGGGCGCTCTTGAGCAGCGACCAAGATGGCCGCTTGAGCCTGCACCTCCGTTGGATCATATCTCGTTTAAGGGGACAAGGCCTGAAATCACTGGGTTTTGGTTTGTTTGTTTTTTAACTCTTTCCTACTCCACCTCCTTCCACAAGATAGATGGCATCGAATAAGGCAGGTAAGATTGAGGCTGCTTTCGCCGCTTCATCAGGCTCCAATAGAACGAAACCGGACCCGCCGTCCCCTGATAAGGCCCCTCTGTCGAAAATAATGGCATCTGCAGATATAGTTCTCATGGAACTTAAACAACTTAAGGACTTGATTCAAGTCGTCAAGTCAAGTTACCACCCTCAGAGCCATGGGTTTTAAACAAATCATAGACAAACCTACACACAAAGCTGGACACACACTGGACCTCCTTTTCATTAACTCCGGTATATCATATTCTTCTCCCCCTGACTGCACCCCAGTCCCATGGTCAGATCATGTACTGGTATCCACCACGCTGACAATTAAAACACGCTCTAAACAACCACAACCCCACTCCACCATCCACTTCCGGAAATCATGCCCTTCTGAGACCCTTACCGAACACTTATCCAAAGAATTCTCAAACTTGGACACAACCAACCCCAATGCAGCCATACTGTCTTGGCAGAACATCACGGAGGGTATAGCCAATAAACTATGCCCAGCAGCAATAAGACCAATCAACCCAGATCAGAAAGAAAAACAACCTTGGTTCTCTCCAGAACTTAAAAAATCTAAACGAGACCTTAGACTTAAGGAACGCCAATGGCGCAAAGCACCCAGCTCCACTACCTTATCCATCTACAAAGACCACCTCCACCGATATAGAAACCTCATACTACGAACTAAAAAAATCTTCTTCGCCAGCAGAATCCATGATTTTTAATTTGACGCAAAGGCTCTCTTCACATATGTCTCCCAACTTACGAAAACCAATGCCCCGGCTATACCAGAGGAAGAGGCACAAAGCAAAGCAGAAGAACTTGCTCTTTTCTTTCAAAAAAAAATAGCAAACACCCTAGCACTGCTGCCCTCCAACACCTCCACTCAACAGATTACTACTGCCACACCGACCATCACCGGAGCCAAATTTGATACCTTCGAACCCATCTCATCCAAGGAGATCGAATCCCTCCTAAAGAAACTGAAACCATCCAGCCACCCATCAGATAATATACCTACAAAACTCCTCCTTCGTATCCCAGACATTATTTCCAGTCCCTTGGCAGACATCATAAATTGCACCTTATCTCAAGGAATATATCCTGACTCACTTAAATCTGCATCACTCAAACCTCTTCTGAAGAAACCCAACCTAGACACACAAGATCTCTCTAACTTCCGCCCAATCTCCAACCTTCCTTTTGTTGCTAAAATCACGGAGAAATTGGTCAATTCCCAACTCTCAGATTTCCTTGACGAACACAATATTCTCTATCCTACTCAGTACGGGTTTCGCAAATCCTACAGCACAGAAACCCTACTCCTCTCCCTTACGGATCACATCATCTTAGGCCTAGACAAAGGTCAAGCATTTCTTTTAGCCCTCCTTGACATCTCGGCAGCATTCGACACGGTGAATCACTCTACTTTAAGCCGTCTCTCTGACATCGATATTTCAGGCTCCGTACACAGATGGTTCAATTCGTTCTTAAGCAACCGAACCTACAAAGTCAAAATCAACAACAAAGAATCTTCCAGCATTAAATCTTCAGTAGGAGTTCTCCTCCTTATCCCCCACCCTATTTAACATCTACCTCCTCCCCCTCTGTCAACTACTTACCAATCTAAGATTAACACATTATCTCTACGCAGACGATGTTCAGATCTTAATCCCCATAAGAGTCACTCTCAAAGACTCTCTTATACTGGGAAAATTGCCTTCAATCCATCAACCAACTCCTCAACAATCTGAATCTAGTCCTAAATGCGTCCAAGACTGAACTGCTCATTATTTCAACTGACCATTCCGACTCCTCGCTTCAGCCCCCTCCCACAACCCAAATCTCTCATGCTAGAGACCTCGGAGTAATCCTTGACAATCGTTTAAATTTAAAGAAATCCATTAACAACACGACAAAGGACGGCTTCTACAAATTGCAAGTCCTAAAAAGGCTCAAACCCCTTGTTTTTCCAAGACTTCAGGACAGTCCTCCAAACCACACTCTTTGCCAAGATCGACTACTGCAACACATTCCTTCTGGGGCTTCCACTCTCCTCCACAAAACCATTACAGATGCTCCAGAATGCAGCAGCTAGAGTCTTGACTAATACAAACCGCAGAGATCACATCTCCCCCCATCTTAAGGAACCTACATTGGCTACCAATAAACTACAGAATCTTACACAAATCCCTCACCATAATCCACAAAACGATCCACAAACAACACCCGTTGGACCTCCAGATCCCCCTCAAATTCCACTCCTCATCCAGACCCATCAGAGAATCATACAAAGGATCGCTCCAAGTGCCTCCTAACAAAACCTCATGCCACACCGCCACCAAAGAACGAGCATTCTCGATAGTAGGACCCACTATCTGGAACAATTTACCGCCAGACCTCAGACAGGAACCATGCTTACAAACATTTCGAAAAAAAACTCAAAACCTGGCTATTTCGCCAAGCTTTCCCATAATCTCTCCACTTTAGGAACTCTACTTCTCGAGCCTACCTGGCAACATACGTAGTGAAACCCTTTTAATTTATATTGGTTATCTCTCTGTCCTTCTCTTTCTTCTATTCCCAAGTTTGATCTCCTTGTTAAATGTAACTTTTTGCCGCCTCTGAATGTTTTTACTGTTAAACAGTTGATAAGATTGTTTACCCCTAGTTCCATGTAAACCGATTTGATATGACACCAGTCATGAAGGTCGGTATATAAAAAGAATTAAATAAATAAAATAAATAAACATAGAAGCTACTACAGCTATAAGGGGTGATTTGCAACATATGTCCACATGGCTAGATGCGTTTCAAAACCGAATTGACGACGTTGAATCGCAAGTGGTGTCGCTGATTGCAACCGCGCCTGTTCCGCGCCTAGCCCAGGACCTGGATAAATTACAACAGGCCATCGACAACTTATCTAACAGAAACCGGAGGAATTATATCAGAATATTGGGAATCCCAGAAGGAGCGGAGGGATCGGACATCATTCAATTCCTCATACAACTGCTTCCCACTTGTTTACGGATCACTTTCGATTACCCCTTCGAAATTGAGAGGGCGCACAGGATTCCCTCTCGTCCCTTACTGAATTTGAAATATTCTAGACCTCTCATCTTTAAGGTCCTCCGCTACCCACAAGTTTTGCAAATTTTCTCCGCTGCCCGGGCACAAGCCCCAATCAACTATCAGGGGCATAATCTCCTTTTTGTGCCTGATTTGGCGAAATCAACAGCGGACAAAAAGGCTTTTTTGGTGCTGATGCCCAGGCTTCAAATGCTAGGAGCAAAATATGGTCTCATGTATCCAGCAACAAATGAGTTACCTGCCATAACCAAACCAAATTATTCCAGGAACCGAAGGACTTAGATGCTTTTCTTTGCTCCTTTGAAAACTCAGTCTATGGTTACTTGAGATGCTACATCATTAGACTGACTCACTAAACATTGGTTTTGCGCTATTAAGCACCATCGTTTAGACTGCTTCAGGAACTTTGTTGAATTCCTCTCCTTCTCATTCCGTTTTTTTTCTATCACTAATTTGCTCCTTGCTTTCAGAATGGCAGGAGATGGATATCGAGCAATAGACTCCTTGAATAAGTTTGTCATCTTTGCTAAGATTCTATATAGCTAATGTTGTTCTCAATTTTCATCCCTATATAATTAACCTAAAATCGTTATTGCAATAGCTTTCTCTCCCTACAAGATCCTCCTTTAAGTCCTACTGATGGAGATGCGGTCTCGGAGGCCTATGGTCCGCCTAGAGGCCTGTTACTTTTTTTTAATTTTTTTTTTTTTTTTTTATTTAAGGCTTTTTTATACCGAAGATCATGTACAAGTACATATCGCTTCGGTTTACAGAGAACCAACAATAGGAAATTACAGCAAACAGTATGAACGAAGATCGAACATGGATTACATGAAAGGAATAAGGGGAACTTCGAGAGAGACAAACACGAATACTTATTTTTCTTACATAGGCATTGCCTTGTAAAGTGAAGGCTACTACATAGCCCTATGGTATTTGTTTCTTTTCTTCCCTATTCTAAGGTTTTTTTTTCTCTCTCCCTCTTGGCTCTTCTCTTCTATCTTTTTTTCTCGCTCTCTCTTCATTCTAGTACTATTGCTTATGCTTCTGACCCTAACATACGAGACACCTATGGTTGACTGTCACACAGAATGTAATTTGCTGGATCACTTATGGCTTCTCAAATCACATCACTTAATTTCATATCTCTGAATGTTAATGGCTTTTCACACCCTATCAAACGGAGGAAGATTCTAACTTGCAGTCTCTTCATCCGGACATTGTGCTGTTACAAGAAACCCATCTGTTGCTTTCTGAATTGCTTAAGCTGAAGCAGCAGTGGGTGGGCCAGGTTTACTTTAGCCTGGCTGTCCACAAAAAGAGAAGTCTGCTATTTTAATTCAGAAACACCTGGATGCCAATGTGACACATCAATTGGCTGACACGGATGGTCGATGGAATCTCATTCAAGTTACTATTCATCAGGAGTGCTTTACGATTCTTAACCTTTATGCGTCCACGACGGATGATCCTCTTTTCTTCAATGATACTTTTGCGCATCTACTTGCCATGGACTTCTCTTCAATGATCATAGGGGGTGACTTCATTCAACCTTTGCATCCATTCTTGGATAGAAAATCAGCAGCTCGGATAACCTTCTCTAAGGCTTGCAAAGCACTAAACCATCTGATGTCTTCTTTTGGGCTGTCAGATCCGTGGAGATTACTGAAACCTGAGGATCGGGATTATACCTTCTATTCGTCACCACATGCATCATATTCTCGCATTGACTATTTTTTTAATCTCAAATGGTTAGTTCCTCAAAATCTCTCAGCTGAAATTGCTCCCGTCTTGATCTCTGATCATGCAGCGGTAAAGATAACATAAGAGTTACAATCTTCTATTTCTGTAGACTGTCAGTGGCGTTTCAATACCACATTGGTTTCTGATTCGGACTTTCTGGACTTGATGAGTACTAAAATCTCAGAATATTTTGAATTCAATGCGATTCCAGATTCATTTGAAGCCTCAGTTTGGGCAGCCTTCAAAGCCACGATTCGGGGAGAGATTATTAGCTATACTTCTTTCAAAAGGAAACAGAAGGTTGCCTTAGCGGATCTACACCAAAAAGTAGCAGCACTTGAGCAGCAGCATATAGCTCGTCCTCATAAGTCTACCCTGGACGCTTTGCTGAAAGCTAAATTTTTCTATAATAAATTAAGCGCTACTGTATACCTTCATGTATCCCGCTCTAAAGCAGTCTACTATGCTTCCAATAATAAATGTGGACACTTACTAGCTTCATATTTGAAGAAATGTCAGGATAAGAAAAAGATATTAAAAGTATATTCATCCTCCAAACAACCATTGACTACAGATAAGGAGATTCTACAGGCATTCCGAGACTTTTACCACTCCTTATATCAGTCCGAAGTCATCTCTCCAGAGACGGCAATTCAATCGTTCTTCTCTACTATTTCACACCCTTTACTTTCAGCAGAGCAATCTGATGCCTTGGATAAGCCAATTACACAAATGGAAATCCATAAAGCAGTTACTGCGCTCTCTTCTGGCAAAGTACCTGGACCAGATGGGTCTACCAGTGGACTTCTACAAAGCATTTCAAAAAGATCTTGTTCCATATATGCTTACATATTTTTCAGCTGCCTCTCTACAGCCTGCTCTTTTCCCCACCTTTTCTGAAGCTTATGTAGTGGTTCTTTCAAAGCCAGGTAGGGATGAGACCAACATTGGTAACTACAGACCCATTTCGCTTTTAAACTGACTATAAGATTTTCACCAAAGTGATAGTGTCCCGCCTAGCCTCCGCTTTGTTACCCTTAATCCATCCAGATCAGTCTGGTTTTATTAAGCATCGTCTTATTGCTAATTTCACTAGACTCTTCTTATGTGTACATGAGACGACCCTTACTCAAACTCACTCTGTGATAGCTGTATCACTAGATGCGGAAAAGGCCTTCGACAGGGTCGAATGGCCTTTCCTCTTTTCTATCTTGCATCAATTTGGCTTCTGTCCTAAATTCATTTCCTGGATTCGCCTACTATATTATTCTCCTATTGCATATCTTTATATTAACAATCAAATTTCACCTTCCTTTTCCTTACATAGAGGAAAGCGCCAAGGCTGTCCTCTTTCCCCTCTCCTTTTTAATCTGGCTTTGGAACCATTACTCCTTGCCATTCGGCAAGACAAGCGGATTGAAGGGGTACAGTTAGGTTCAGAAGAGTTTAAACTATCTGCATATACAGATGATGTGCTTCTTTTTCTCTGTAATCCTGATACTTCCCTTCCTCATTTATTAGATTTGATTGAGTCCTACTCGTCGGTCTCTGGTTATAAAATTAATTGGCATAAAACTGAACTACTTCCCTTAAACTATTTCGGTTCTCTGGTAGATCTCTCCCACTCTCCTATACAGAAAGTACCTCACGGTCTCAAATATTGGGGAATTACATTTTATTCAGATCCGCACCAAACTATTAGTAATGCCGAATCTCAAATATTGCAAACCCTGAGACATCTCACCTTACAATGGTCTCCTCTTCATCTCACGTGGTGGGGTAGATTAGACACTATTAAAATGGTTTTGGCCTCTAAGATTACCTATATTCTTTCTATGCTACCGATTTTTTTTCCCCAATGATTTTTATAGACACATAGATAATCTTTTAACACGATTCCTGTGGAATCACAAGGCCCCCAGGATAGCACTTTCCAAATTAAAGAGGATAAAATCTGATGGCTGGGTTTATTTTCCTGACTTTTATTCTTACCATCAGGCCTTTATTCTCCAACAAGCGTATCATCATTATTCCCTCGCATAAAGTCTGGGTGACTTTACTGCAGTTGAGTCACACATTTTTGCTCCATACCCACTTACCTGTTTGCCTGGTATGGGAACATTGCCACAGCATACCTCCAGTCCTATTTTGAGGGCACTTCATAGGGCATGCAAGGAATTTGAATCTGTTCGTCCGCCTGACTGTAGCCCTTGGCATCTCTCTTGCATGGCACCCATATGGCATAACCCCTCTTTAAAAATCGGACAGCACTCTATAAATTGGCCCTGCTGGAAGTCCAAAAATATCTGGCACCTGACTGACATAACAGAAGGTTCAGTTATATTCCCCTTTTCCACGATGCAGGAAAAATGGGAACTATCCTCTTCTCATTTTTATAAATGGCTCCAAATGCGGAGCCTTCTTGTCTCTAAGGCCTTTTCTAAATTTCAGTTGTCCAACACCCCATTTTTTGATGCAAGTATATCAGGATTATGGAAATAAGGGGCATTTAGCATCTCGCTTGTATAAACTTGTCCGGTCACATCATTCTCTTGCTTTGCGCAAGGGTATGATGTCAGCTTGGGAGAAAGACTTGGAGGTTAATTTGGATGACTCTACATGGAAACACTTGTGGTTAGTCTCCACCCGAATTTCATTATCCTCCACCATTACACAGACTTCCTATTTCTTATTGCACAGGGCTGCCTGGACCCCTTGGAAGCTCCATAGAGTGGGACTTCTCTCATCCCATAACTGTTGGTTCTGTAATGCCACCTTGGAACATAAGATATTTCTCTGTCCCAATGTTAACTTGTATTGGCATCACCTTTGGGAGACCGTGGCTCGGATACTTCCTATTGCCCGACCACCCACTTATTCCCTGGTAATTTTGAGAGGGGGTGCCCATCTCTCAATATCTCCCTGCCTCATAAAAAAATTACTGGATTTTCTGATGAATGTGGTATTGCACAACATTTTGTCCAATTGGAAGAGAAGTGATCTGCTCTCCTACCACCTTTGGTGGAATTCTGTATGTATGTATTATAAGTATGAAAAAGTTATGGCCATCAAATTTAATAGGCTAGCCCAATGGGCCTTGGTGTGGAAGCCGTTAGAATACATCAATACATTATCATAAATGATGGGTTAACCTTAGAGTCTTGGTATTAGATGTCATATTTCTCTTTTTCCGCTTATTCTCCTCCTGTCTGAAATCTTTATTTCTTCTTTCTTCTACTCTCTCCTCTTATTTCTTTGTTTGTCTCACAAGGGTTCATTTTTTTTTTAAGTTTAAATTTCTTTATTTTTTAGTAAAAGATAGATAACATAAGAAACTGCAAATTGGATCCAAGAAATGTATCATATCATGTAAAACATACTTCGATATTCAGAACATGAAATTAACATCCATTAAACATGATATATCAAAGCAAACAATTAAAGCGATCCAAGCTCTCATTGATATATTAAGGAGAAAAGGTGAAAAAGAAGAAAGGAAGAATAAGGTAGAGGAAGAGCGAAGAAAGAAAGATGAGAGAGAGAGATTACTAGATGTCAAAAGACAAGAAGGCATAGTGTCAATTTACAAGGCACTTTGCGGTAAGGATAGTACATAGTCATCTAACAGCTTCCACACTTGAGCCCAGGTAGCTAGTCTATTGTATTTAATAGTCATAATTTTTTCGTATTTACTATAAAGACATACGGAGTTCCACCAAAGATGATATGAAAGCAGGTCATTACGTTTCCAGTTTGACATAATATTGTGGAGAGCTACCGTGAGTAAAAAGTCCAGTAATTTCCGTTGAGGTAAGGAGAGATCTAGTAATGGGTTCGCTCCTTTAAAAAAAAAACCATTGCATAAGTAAGAGGTTGAGTGGAAAAAATGGATGATATAGTTTGCCAAATTTGCATCCAGAAAGCATGGACAAAGGAGCAAGAAAAAATCATGTGTTGTAAGGTAGCCTTAGGCGTGAGACAGGTCCAACAACAATGAGAGGTAAGTATGCCTGCCCTGTGTAATTTCCAGGGAGTCCATGCAGCTCTATGCAGAATAAAAAAGGATTGTGTCAAGCTGAATGATAATGAAATACGTGTTGATATGGACCATAAATGATTCCATACTGGAGTCGTTATGAGAGCATTGATATCAGCGGACCAGGCAGAATCCAATGGATGGATTTTAGTGAGATTAAGGACCTGTATTAGAAGTTTATAGATTCTGGAGGCTAAGTGTCCTTTTGTTCCGTGGTCCTGGTAAATGCTGAGAAGAAAAGGACACTTATTATGCCACTTATCTGATATGGAGTGGGAAAAAAAGAATGCTCCGTAATTGTAGCCAATAATATAACTGGTTGACTGGTAAGTCAAATTTCTCTTGTAGTGCAGAAAAGGATAGCAATTGGGTATTATCCCTGACAGAGGATAGAAACCAGATACCTTTTGCATACCATATAGGCCAATTAAGAGTATGGCTTCCAGCTTTCAATAGCAGATTGTGCCACAAAGGAACCATGTTAGAGTTGTTCCAGGTACATTCACCAGCTGGACATAGAGTTAAAATTTACATATACTTTATGCAAGGAACGCAAAATAGAATTGGACGCGTGTTGACGGAGTAATTTCATCCCAGGGAAACAGGAAGTTGGGTATGGTGCAAGTATACTACGTTCTATGCTTAACCATCGAGGTTGTTCCCAAAGATCTCTCTGTGTCAAAATGATGATACGCTTGTTGTAATATGAAAGCTTGGTGATATGCAAAAAAATCAGGAAAATTGACCCCCTCCCTCAATTTTTGTCCTCTTTAACTTAAGTAAGCCGATACGAGGAACCTTATTACACCATAAGAATTTGGTAAGTAATCTGTCAATATGTTTGTAGAAGTCCGCAGTAAAAAGTATAGGGAGCATGGAAAGAATGTTACCTTAGGTGCAATAATCATTTTAATGGTTTCCAACAGTCTCCACCAGGTTAAATGTAGAGGGGACCACTTGAGTGCCAAATCCCGAATAGTAAGTAGAATGTGGGACTCTGCATAGCTCAAAGTAACTTGTGGGTCGGAGAAAAATTTGATCCCTAGGTATTTGAGACCTTGAAGAACCTTTTGAATCGGAGACTGAGAGGGATCCACTAGAGAACCAAGATAGTTCAAAGGAAGAAGTTCAGTTTTATTCCAATTGATTTTATATCCAGATATAGAAGACTAAGATGCTATTAAGTCTAACAAATGAGGAAGAGAGGAATTCGGATTGAGAAGGAATAACAATACATCATTAGCATATGCAGAGAGTTTAAACACATCAGGGCCGATAGTCAACCCCTCAATAGTTGGATCTTGCCTAATGGCAATGAGTAGTGGTTCCAAAGCTAGGTTAAATAGAAGAGGGGAGAGAGGGCAGCCCTGGCGGGTACCTCTGTGTAATGAAAAAGGGGGTGATCTCTGATTATTTATATAGAGGAAAGCTGACGGGGAGGGATACAATTGTATCCAGGAGAGGAATATGGGACCAAATCCAAAACTACGTAAGGTGGAAAAAAGAAAAGGCCATTCAACCCGGTCGAAGGCCTTTTCCACGTCAAGGGCTACCGCAACAACCGGAGTATGGAGTGATATGGCAGTCACATGTATATGGAAAAAAAGACGGGTATTATTTGCAATCAACCGGTGTTTTTTAAAACCTGATTGGTCAGGGTGAATCAGAGATGTCATAATCGAGGACAACCTAGTGGCAAAAATTTTAGTAAAAATCTTGTAGTCTGTATTTGAGAGAGATTGGACGGTAATTATCAATATAAGATTCATCTCTGCCTGGCTTTGGAAGTACCACTATACATGCTTCAGAAAAAGAAAAAAGATCAGGTTGTAAAGGAGCCGCCGAGTAATAGGCGAGTAAATGCGGAACCAGTTCCTTCTGAAAAGTTCGGAAGAAGTCCGTAGTGAACCCATCTGGTCCAAGTGCCTTTCCAACAGAGAGAGGCGATGGCTTTGGTAATTTCCATAGTTGATATAGGTTCATCGAGTCATGCCATTTGTTCCGACGTTAAAGAAAGATGAGAGATGGTGAAAAAGAACTTGGTTGTATCGGCATCAGATGAGATGAGTTCAGATTGATATGTTATCATAGAAATCTCGGAAAGCTTGCAAAACATCTGCATCCGTGGTCAGTGGTTGATTGGTTTGAGAGTTTGAGAGTAAACTTTGACCACTCTCTTTTTATCCGCTCTTTCTTCAAATAATGGTGAATAAAACGGAAAATGTCATAATGCCTCTATCGCTCCATGGTGAGACCACACTTTGAATACTATGTACAATTCTGGTCACCACATCACAAAAAAGATATAGTTGCGATGGAAAAGGTACAGAGAAGGGCGACCAAAATGATTCATTTTCTAGTAATTCCCAACATTCTGTTTGCTTTTTTGATTGCCGCAGCATACTGAACCGACGAGTTCATTGTGTTATCCACTATGACGCCTAGATCTTTCTTGGGTGGTAGCTCCTAATTATGGAACCTAACATTGTGTAACTATAGCATGGGTTATTTTTCCCTATATGCATCACCTTGCAATTATCCACATTAAATTTCATCTGCCATTTTGATGTCCAATTTTCCAGTCTCGAAAGGTCTTACTGCAATTTATCATAATCTGCTTGTGATTTACCTACTCTGATTAATTTTGTACCATCTGCAAATTTGATTACCTCACTCGTATTTCTTTCCAGATCATTTATAAATATATTGAAAAGTACAGGTCCCAATACAGATGCCTGAGGCAATCCACTGCCCACTTCCTTTCACTGAGAAAATTGTCCATTTAATCCTCCTGTTTCCTGTCTTTTAGCCAGTTTGTAATCCATGAAAGGACGTCGCCACCTATCCCATGACTTTTTACTTTGACAAACTTCCTCATGAGAGGATTCTAGGAAAACGCCTTGGGAAAATCCAAATACACTACATCTACAGTTCACCTTTATCCACTGTAAATCGGTTATTTACTCTCTCAGATAATAGAAGGACTAGGGAGCACTCCATAAAGTTAGCAGGTAGCTCATTAAAAACAAATAGAGGAGGAACATCTAGCCAGTGTTACGCCTTCGGGACCTCTCATTCATCCTGCCATGGTAACACTAGACATTTTGTGGGAAATGATGGCTGGGATGTTATCAAATATTAAAGGGTTGGAAGGAAAAATGGATGTAATAAGTACTAGGAATCAACAAGATTTCCTTCAAACACAAAAGCAAATTAAAGATTCCATGGATAGGATTAAAGGTCTTGAAGAACGGGAGAAAAAAGTTCAAGAATTTAATGTGGCTATGGTTAAGGATAGAATCTCTCAAAAATAATGCCAAGCGATTAAATTTAAGATTTCTTAACTTCCCCAGAATAGTTGGGGAAATACCGTTAATCACTGTTAAAAAGTTTCTAATAGAAATGCTTGGCTTTGTCGGATGAATCTCCAGTGGTGAATAAATATTTCCTACCTAAACCCAGGATCTTAAATAATAGATCAGAAATGATGTTTCAGGGAGATCTTACACATTTTTTTTTAGAAGATTCTACTGCACAAGTTATTGACTGGGGAACTTTATTAGTAACTTTTTCTTCTATAAATGATATCAAATAATGAAAAAGTATTTCAATAAATATCCCATTATGTATCTGGGAAATGCTGTTAACATATTCCCAGATTTAGCAATATCCACACAGGTAAGGCAGAAAGCTTTCTTGGCTTTCCTCCAAGAAGTAATCTCAATAGGTTTCTCATTTACGCTGCATTTTACATGTAAATGTTTGATTAAGAAACAAGATGACTTGTATATTTTCTTTATACCCGACCAGCTAAAACGTTTTCTTGAACAAAGAAGGTTACCAACCTATTCCCCAGTGTCTAGTCAGTAAATTTAAATTTTAGTGCAGGTTCTACGTTAAAAGCCTTTACTTTTGTACTAAGAACATAAGAAATTGCCATGCTGGGTCAGACCAAGGGTCCAACAAGCCCAGCATCCTGTTTCCAACAGAGGCCAAACCAGGCCACAAGAACCTGACAATTATCCAAACACCAAGAAGACTCCATGCTACTGATGCAATTAATGTATTCACTGTTCATCAACCAACCTCTTCCCTTCAATAATAATTCTATAACATATACCAATACAAGGGATGCTTGTGTCCTGGTATTACTTATGTACGGTGGCTATTGTTCAAGGACAGCCAATTTTATGGGTGTCCTTCTTTTTAGCCCCGTCTATTAATCTTTATTATCCAAAATTCAATGTAGATTTTCTATTTTGTCTTTTACTTTTTTATCTAAAAAGATCCCCTTATCTCCCCGTTTTATGAGGCGACCCGCTACTTGTTTGTCAATACTTATCAGGACATCCGTCTCAATTGCTTCTCGCGGGGATCGCGTCTGCCTGCCCGACATGGGCCATGTTTCGGCACTCTTGTGCCTGCTTCAGGGGCTACTTGTGGACGGCGCAGAAGGCGCCGTCCACGAGTAGGAACATTATCAACATGACACTGGAGAACTAACAGATATCGAGTACCTGTTTAGGACACAGCACAACCCCCCCCGTAGCCCCTGAAGCAGGCACAAGAGTGCCGAAACATGGCCCATGTCGGGCAGGCAGACGCGATCCCCGCGAGAAGCAATTGAGACGGATGTCCTGATAAGTATTGACAAACAAGTAGCGGGTCGCCTCATAAAACGGGGAGATAAGGGGATCTTTTTAGATAAAAAAGTAAAAGACAAAATAGAAAATCTACATTGAATTTTGGATAATAAAGATTAATAGACGGGGCTAAAAAGAAGGACACCCATAAAATTGGCTGTCCTTGAACAATAGCCACCGTACATAAGTAATACCAGGACACAAGCATCCCTTGTATTGGTATATGTTATAGACTGATGCAATTAATAGCAGTGGCTATTCCCTAAGTAAACTTGAATAATAGCAGTTAATGGACTTCTCCTCCAAGATCTTATCCAAACCTTTTTTGAACCCAACTGCACTAACCACATCCTCTGGCAACAAATTCCAGAGCTTAATTGTGCATTGAGTGAAAAAGAATTTTCTCCGATTAGTCTTAAATGTGCTACTTGCTAACTTCATAGAATGCCCCCTAGTCCTTCTATTATCCGAAAGTGTAAATAACCAATTCACATCTACTCATTCATGACCTCTCGTGATCTTAAAGACCTCTATCATATCCCCCCTCAGCCATCTCTTCTCCAAGCTGAACAGCCCTAACCTCTTCAGCCTTTCCTCATAGGGAAGCTGTTCCATCTATTAAGGTTACAAATTCTCCCTAGATTTCTGCCACCATGCAGTATGCTCTCATTTTGTTTGATATTATTAATGGTAGTGGTATTAAGAGAAAATGTTGTAAAATTATATTTTGCCAATAATTTGATATAATAATTACCAATCCATGCTTTTTCGATTGCAAACTATTCACTAAGGGGCGGATTTTAAAACCCCTGCGCGCGCCTATTTTGCATAGGCCGCCGGCGCGTGTAAAGCCCGGGATGCGTGTAAGTCCTGGGGCTTTCGAAACTGGGAGGGAGGGGGTGTGTCCGGGGGCGTTCCCGAAACAACGCGGCGTTTCGGGGGCAGGCCCGGGGGCGTGGCGCCGGCCTGGGGGCATGGTCGAGGCCTCCGGACCACGCCCCCGGGACCGGAGGACGGAGCGGGGCTGCCGGCGACGCGCGCAAAGTTACGCCTGCTGAAAGCAGGCGTAACTTTGCCGACAAAGGTAAGGGGGCGGTTTAGATAGGGCTGGGGGGGGGGTTAGGGAGGGGAAGGTGGGGGGGAAGGTGGGGGGAGGGCGAAGAAAAGTTCCCTCCGAGGCCGCTCCGATTTCGGAGCGGCCTCGGAGGGAACAGGCAGGCCGCGCTGGGCTCGGCGCGCACAGGTTGCACAAATGTGCACCCCCTTGCGTGCGCCGACCCTGGATTTTATAAGATACCGGCGCGCGTTATTGTTTTAAAATCCGCCCCAATGTTTGTATTTTTTGAAAATTATAAATAAAGAATTAAAAACAAATAGAAGAAAATTCGTTTTACTCAGTGCATAGTTAATCTCCGGAATTCATTGCCAGAGGCCATTTTATAATATAAGCGCGCATGTTATAAAATAGTCTGGCTGCTCGCACTTGTACACCAAATTTTAAGTGAGTGCACACGTGCATACTAATTCCGCTTTCTACCGCATAAGTCGGGGCATTTTAAAAAGATGGCGCTGACACCACTGCCAGTTAAACCAGTTCATCCCCAGTTCACTCAGTTAAGGGATAGGTCCTACAAAACCCCCTTCATGCACCCCAGTTAACCCTGACCTTGAAACCCCACAGATCTGCCTATTTTTCTTTATTTTATAACTTACATCTCCTCCATAGCAGAAGTAAACTAACACAGCAGTGGATCTGGGCACACGCCCAGGCGCATAAGTATTAATGCGCACATCTTTGGTTCACACCCCGAAACCCCCATGTCCTGCCTAGACCATGTCCCTTTATGAAAACTTTGGAGATGTGCAAACTGCAAGAGATACAAACATATCTGGGCAGCTTTTAAAATCCGCTCAGTGCAGGCGACCCCAACTTATTCGTGCATTCCCTATTGAATGCACACGCCGGGCTTTTAAAATTCACCTTTCAAGTAGCAAAGATGGAATTTTATAGACTGAAACTTCTTAATCCTTTGAGAAGAATTTTATCAGTTGAGAATTTTGGTATTATTGTTTAGTCTTTGGTTTTAAGCTACCTAATTTATTGTAATTCCATATATTTGGGATTGCCAGGAAAACTGATAAAGATTCTTCAGCTAGTACAGAATGCAGCAGTTAGGATTATTTTTAATTTGCCTTGGAGGGTATCGATTAAACCATTTATGCAAAAGCTCCATTGGCTACCTATAAGTTATAGAATACAAATTAAAATACTATTACATTTAAAACTGTACATACAGAGCTGTATGATTTGATGAAAAAAAACTGCGAGTTATGTGCGGGCTCATACACTATGTTCTTTGGGTCAGGAATTGGTCTGTTCCATCTGTGTATAAGCATTGTTTCTCACAGGACAAGCAGGATGGTAGTCCTCACGTATGGGTGACGACATCAGGATGGAGCCCAATCACGGAACACTTTTATCAAAGTTTGTAGAACTTTGACTGGCACCTACTGGGCATGCCCAGCATGGCATCCAGCACCTACTGGGCATGCCCAGCATGGCATCCAGCAGGGGTCCCCCTTCAGTCTCTTTTTTTTTCCACGCAGCAGTAGCCATGCAGGTTATGGATCTCTCTAGAGACTCCTGACAAGAATTTTCCTCTCAGAACTTCTTTCATAATTTACCCTTGTTTGCGGTCGATTCCCATCGAGTTTTCCCTTTAGGGCCTACCGGCCATGGACCGCACCACAGTTAAATTTTTATCGAAGCCATGGCGTCTGGTTTTCGTCGGTGCCCCGACTGTCCTCGGACAATGTCCATCACAGACCCATATAGGGTTTGTGTATTATATTTGGGGTCCGACCATGATGTCCTAACTTGCACCCAATGTGCCCAAATGACACCGAAAGGCCGTAAGGCCCGCTCAGAGAAGATGGAGTTTCTTTTTCAGTCAAAACCTCTACTCCATCGACCGCTTCGACATCGTCTGAGCCAGTGCCATCGACCTCTCGCCAGCAGCGGGACACTGGTGCTGCCCAACTGGCATCGACTAATCCGAAGGTGTCGACTTCTTCCTCATCGCCTCAGGAGAAGGACCGAGGAGAACATCGGGAAAAAAGTAGACACAGTCATCGGAAGGCTCAGTCCGCTGATCCAGGCAAGCCCTTGGCATTGGCATTGACAGAGCCACAGACAACAAAATCCCATCCTCCTCTGCGACCGGATCACCAAGGTGTTCCCTACCTTCATTGGTGCAGGGAGCCGCAACTCCACTTTCACCGGTGGACCCTCCAGCTACGCCAGTATTGCCTCCCACTCAGGAGCTGGGGTTACATGCCCCAGGCTTCTGTGAGGAATTGGATCCAAGAGGCCATTGGTAAAGCATTACAGGGCTTCCAACCTCCATCTGCGCCGACACCGATGCCAGCCCCAGTCACCAACCCGATACCCACAGTGCTCGCACCGCTACTAGGCAGACTGGATGTGCTGATTGGTACTCTTCCACCGGTGAAACTGAGGATTACCGGTATGTCCACCACCTTCCATGCCTATACCCTTTGTCGTCAGAAGACGAAGAAACACTGATACAGATACCGCAGTCTGGGATCTTGCCACTGACTCACCCTTCGATGTCACCAGTTCCATCGGTGCCTATTCTGCCATCGATACTGCATCGTCCTCAATTGGTGCCACCATCAATGCTGTCTGTGCTACCTCCAATGCCGTCGATGGCTAGGCCTGATCCTTCAGGAATAGCACCATTACTCCCCTCTGGAGATCCTATGGGAGGTGGTGATCAACCTTATGATCCATGGACCAATGATTCTTCCCAGGATTCTGAGGATCTACCTTCAGAGCCATCTCCCCCTGAGGAGAGAAGATGTTCTCCTCCAGAGGACGTGTCCTTTACTAATTTTATAAAAGAAAGGTCTGAAACCATACCATTCCAAATTCAGACAGAAGAGGCTTCCAGACATAAAAAGCCGGAAGTACTGCAGTTCGTAGATGCACCCAAGGAGATCATGTCCATACCTGTTCATGAAGTTCTCCAGGACTTGCTGAAAAGAAATTGGGAGCATCCAGGCTCTGTGCCACCGGTAAATCGGAAAATGGATGCCACCTACCTGGTACAGACAGCCCCTGGCTTCCAAAAACCACAGCTGGATCACCATTCTGTGATTGTGGAGTCAGCCCAGAAAAAAGCAAGATGATCTAAACCTCGTTCTTCCATTCTTCCAGGAAAAGAACAGAGGTCCCTCGATGCATTTGGCTGTCGTGTTTTCCATGTATCTATGCTTATTTCTCGCATTGCTTCCTACCAGTTATACATGACCCAGTATAACAGAGACCTGTTCAAGAAGATTCAGGATATCTCTGAAACTTTACCCGAACAGCTTCAGGATCAGCTGAATGCCCTAGCTCAGAAGGGTCTAGATGCTGGCAAGCAGGAGGTCCACGCTGCCTATGATATTTTTGACACTGCCTCTAGGGTGTCTGCAGCAGGAATTGGTGCATGATGGTAGGCCTGGCTAAAGTCCTCTGACTTGAGACCAGAGGTACAGGACCGATTGACCTGCCCTATGCTGGAGATAATCTCTTCAGGGTCAAAATTCAAGTGACTGACACAGCTCAAAGACCACCACGAGATGTTGTGCCAGTTTTCGTCCGTCCCTAGAGGACATTCCGAAGAGACTCTAAGCGGCCGTCCTTCAAGCCACGGAGATGATATCCTCCTAAATCTCAGGGTCGCCCCTCCAGACCTTATCAAAAAGGTCAAGCCAGACAATCCCGGCCTCAGAAGACTCAGCCAGCCCCCCTCCACCAGGCCCAGCTGCTGGATTTTGACTCCTTGCTGGAGAGCATAAGCCAACCTCCTCTACCGTTTGTGCCCGTCGGCGGTCAGTTGTGCCACTTCACCAACATATGGCACACGATCACTTCGGATCAGTGGGATTTTGCTGTACCGACCCAAGGCTTCCACCTCAACTTCCTGTCCGTACAAGCAGACTCCCCACCTCTGCCGACGTGGGGATCATCCGACCACTCCTCTCTTCTGGAAGAGGAGGTTTCAACCCTCCTGAAATCCCGGGCAATAGAACCAGTGCCCCTCTCCCAGCAAGGGCAGGGATTCTATTCCAGGTATTTCCTCATCCCAAAAAAGTTGGGGCATTCGTCCAATACTGACCTGCATGCCTTAAACAAAGAGAAAAGTTCAGGATGGTGACCTTGGGTTCTCTACTGCCTCTTCTACAAAGAGGAGCTTGGCTTTGCTCTCTAGATCTGCAGGACGTGTATACACACATCTCAATCACTCTGTCTCACCACAAATTCCTTCGATTCCTGGTTGGCCCCTAACACTTTCAGTACCGGGTACTACCGTTCAGCCTAGCATCCACTCCTCGAGTCTTTACCAAGTGCCTCGTAGTGGTTGCGGCCTACCTGAGATGTCAAGGCGTCTGTCTACCCTTATCTTGACGATTGGCTGATAAGGGCTCCGACTCAAAGGGATGCACTAGTCTCCTTACGTCTAACTCTCCATACGTTGCTGTCTCTCGGGTTTCTGATCAACTTCCCCAAGTCCAACCTAGTTCCATTTCAAACCCTATCCTTCATAGGAGCCGACTTGAACACAGTGCAGGCAAAAGCATTCCTCCCTCAGGTCGAGCTCGTACTCTCATATCCCTCGCACAATGCCTCCAGAATTGGCGTTATTCCACAGCTCGTCATTTCCTCATTTTGATGGGTCAAATGGTGTCCTCTGTACGTGTCACTCCAATGACATGCCTCGCCATGAGAGTCATGCAGTGGACTCTGAAGTCCCAGTGGACTCAGGCTTACCATCCAATGACCAGCATTGTCCACGTTACCAAGAAGCTCCGCCTGTCGCTGGCCTGGTGGATGCAGTTCTCCAACCTCCTTCAAGGTCTTCCCTTTCAGGTTCCAGAGCCTCAAGTTATCCTGACGACAGATGCCTCCAATCTAGGTTGGGGTGCTCATGCCAATGGACTACAGACTCCGGGTCCCTAGTCTCCAGAGGAAGCCAAACATCAGATAAATTTCCTAGAACTTCAAGGGATCAGATATGCCCTCAGTCTTTCAGGATTGCCTCTCAAACAAGACCATCCTGATTCAAACCGACAACCAGGTAGCAATGTGGTACATCAACAAGCAAGGGGGAACGGCTCCTACCTTCTGTGTCAGGAAGCTGCACAGATATGAGCATGGGCTCTTTCCCACTTGATGTACCTCAGAGCGACCTACTTGGTGGGCATGGACAATGTTCTAGAGGACCAGCTGAGTCTAACCTTCTATCCGCAGGAATGGTCTCTCAACCCTACGATAGCAGACACAATCTTCCAACGTTGGGGGTATCCATACATAGACCTCTTTGCGTCCATCCACAACCACAAAGTAGAGAACATCTTCTCCCTCACTTGCAGCTGCCACTCACAGCCAAGGGATGCTTTCGCCCTCTCATGGTCCAGTGATCTCCTTTACGCGTACTTTCCACTTCCACTCATATCAAAGACTCTCGTGAAGTTACGAAGGGACAAGGGCTTAATGATTCTGATAGCCCCTCACTGGCCACGCCAAGTCTGGTTTCCAATCCTTAGGGACCTATCAGTTCGCTGGCACATCCTTCTAGGAAAGGATCCGCTTCTGATAACACAGAACAACGGGTGCCTGCGCCACCTCAATTTCCAGGCCCTGTCGCTGACAGCCTGGATATTGAAAGGTTAATACTTCAACCCCTTAACCTTTCAGAGTCGGTATCCCGAGTCCTGGTAGCTTCACGAAAACCTTCCACGAGACTGTCTTCCACAAGACGGTCTTTTCTAAGTGGAAAAGGTTTACAGTCTGGTGCACGTCCTTGTCCATAGACCCCTTCACTCTTTCCACCGTGAAGTTTCTGGACTTTCTCTGGCATCTGTCAGAATCCGTCCTGAAAACTTCTTCTATAAGAGTGCATGTCAGTGCGGTAGCCGCTTTCCACAACGGCGTGGGAGATGTCTCTATTTCGACACAACCCCTAATCACACGCTTCATGAGAGGTTTGCTCCACCTGAAACCTCCACTGCTTGGGACCTTATCATAGTCTTAATACGGTTCATGAAACCTCCGTTTGAGCCTCTTCACTCCTGAGATCTCTGCTATCTTACTTGGAAAGTGATTTTCCTTCTCGCTATCACATCCACTCGCAGAGTTAGTGAATTACAAGCATTAGTTACCTACCCGCCTTACACTAAAATTTTTACCAAAGGTAGTGTTGGATTTTCATCTTAATCAATCTATCATCTTACCTACTTTCTTTCCAAGGCCCCATTCAAACCCAGGAGAAAAGGCTCTACATTCCCTTGAATGCAAATGTGCCCTAGCCTTTTATCTAGAGTGCACGTCAGCCCACAGGAAGTCCACTCAATTATTTGTTTCTTTCAATAACATCAAATTGGGAAATCCAGTGGAAAAGCAGACCCTTTCCTCCTGGTTAACGGACTGTATCTCCTTTTGCTACCAGCAAGCAGGCATTCCACTACAAGACCATGTGAAAGCACACACTGTTAGGGCCGTGGCAACCTCAGTGGCACACCTTCGTTCGGTCCTATAGGATTGCATGGGGACCTGGATTATTTAAAATTCAGAAAATTGCTTAAAGCAGAATTGCATCAGAAAGCATTTGGCAAGGGGAGAGTCTTGAAGCACAGTAGTGACAGTAGAAGTGCAATGATGTTTTATAATATGATTTTATATTGTATTTGTTATATTGTATTTGTTTTATATGTTATGTTTTTGTTTATAAGTATATGAATGTATTTTATCCATGTTGAACATTTTGAGAATTTGCAGAGTAAACGTTAGTTTAAATAAATAAATAAATAAAATAAAACTTTTGCTGCCTCAAAATGGTTGAACTGCTTTCGTAACAAGCTGAAGTACCTCGCAGAATGTTATCCCTGCTTTTATCCGAATACAGGGTGCCACACATAGAGGAACTGCATAAGTTTCTCAGAAACTGCAGTAGATCCTCCTCCTGTGGTGCAGGAGGAATAAGTTTAGCAGGAGCTCCTCAAGAATTCCCCTATGGGCCTAAATAGAAGCCCATGGGGTTGGGTGTTATAATCACCCTGCATTGAGCCACAGTCTGCATTGAAGAAATTCTGTCAGTGCTGTTCACCTCAGTGCGTATGCCACATGGTGCACTGTTGGATGTTCAAAGTGCACCAATGGATGCACTTAGATACATTTTAAAAGTGTTGCATGTGCATGAACACACTATTTTATAACCTACGTGCACAATCCATTGCTCCTTGTTAGGCGAGAGAGAGAGATTGAGAGAGAGAACCTCTTTTTAGGATTCAGTCTCGTACTCTATATATGGATCATTGTAAGGGGGCCCTTTGATTCGAGATAATTTTTTGGGAGGTGGGTTTGTGTTAGGGGGCTGATACACACATATTCAGAGGTATCCATTGTAAAATTGACCTTATTAAAGAATTTTTGACTTTATAAGTGATGAAAAGTAGTTGATTTATACACTGCAGTCTACAGGATGCATCAAGACACTTGATGCAAAGGAAGCATTGAGGCACTGGGGGCAGCTGTACGCAGCCCACTCCAAGGCCAGCTACTGAAGGGCTTACCTTATATACACTCTCTAATTACCAGAGCCCTCATTCCTTCTAGATTGATAGTGGAAGGCTTCTGATTAAAGACTCCAGCTCCAGCATGTTTCCTATTGTCACTTGCCTCCAAAAAAGAAAGGAAAAGAGAAACTCCTGTTGAGGTGCAAAAAGCTATCCTTGGCCTCAGAGTTTGTTCCGCTACCTATGCCAGGTTGGTAGAGTGTCAGTAGCTCAACCAAGCTGTAAGTCTAGTGAGAAATTTCTTTGCCTTGTCATTTAAAGAGTCAGAAAGATTGATCCAGGTGCTGCTCTTCAGAATTGCTGCAGTGATCCCTCAGATTGGAGTTCTGATATCACCCATCCAGGAGTGTACACTGTCTTGGCAGACCTACACAAATGCTATGGCAAGACATGACTCTTTTGATTGACAATCAATATGAATACATTAGGGCTGCCACATCTCTTTGTAGTTAGGTTTATTATGTGTTTACTTTGTCTACTACTGTAAATGGCACCTATTGATCTCTTATCGCTATGTTGCCTAACTAGGCCTAAGTAGTTTCTATTACACACTGACCCAGACAGAGGACCAGTGAGTAAAAGAAAGATAGTGTAGCTGGATTTAAAAAAGATTTGGATAAGTTCTTGGAGGAAAAGTCCATAAACTGCTATTAATCAAGATGACTTAGGGAATAACCACTGCTATTACTGGCATTAGTAGCATGGGATCTACTTAATGTTTTAGGTACTTGTAACCTGGATTGGCTACCATTGGAAACAGGATGCTGGGCTTGATGGACCCTTGGTCTGATCAGTATGGCAACTTCTTATGTTCTTATGTTCAGATGTGACAAACCAAAACCACTCTGCTGGGCTCTCTTCGGTACAACAGGAAGGACAAGATGATGGCTAACAAGCAACATAGCATTGAATGACACTTTGCAGAAGCTAGTTGCCAGCTCATGTGATGTCCCCGGCATGTGCAGGGGAAACATGGGGGGATCCTCAGGTAGATCTGGAAGAAGGTCAGCTGGGGTGCCATAACATAGAGCAAGATTATGAAAGATACAGCAGAGAAGCACTATCTCTACTACTCTGGGTGGGGCATACATGAAAGCTTCCCCCATTTTGTCCAAATAGTGAAATCTACTTTTGAGAACTCCAAGGGTGCATTCAGTGACGCAGTGGGTAGAAAATAAGGCCTCATTGTATGTTGTCTCAGCTGGTGTGTTGGGAATAGTGACAGGTGTGAGAAGCCAGGTCCTGCAACCACATCCCAAATCTCCTGCAGCAAAGGGAGAATGGCTGCATCACTGACACTACTGTGACTTTGTTATATTGCTGCCAACCCACATCATGCTATTACATAGTAGAAGCTAAGATATAGCTTGTCTAGAATGGGTAGATATGAATTGGTTATTTACTCTTTTGGATAATAGAAGGACTAGGGGGCACTCCATGAAGTTGGCAAGTAGCACATTTAAAACTAATCGGAGAAAAATCTTTTTCACTCAACACACAATTAAGCTCTGGAACTTTTTGCCAGAGGATATGGTTAGTGCAGTTAGCGTAGCTTGGTTTAAAAAAGGTTTGGATAAGTTCTTGGAGGAGAAGTCCATTAACTGCTATTAATCAAGTTGACTTAGGGAATGGCCTCTGCTATTACTAGCATCAGTAGCATGGACTCTATTTAATGTTTGGGTACTTGCCAGGTTCTTGTAACCTGGTTTGGCCACTGTTGGAAACAGGATGCTGGGCTTGATGGACCCTTGGTCTAACCCAGTATGGAGATTTCTTATGTTCCTATAATATGTTTATGGCAGTTATTGTAACTGGGTTTAAAAAAGGCTTGGATAAGTTCCTAGAGGAAAAATCCATAAATTGCTATGAATCAGTAAGGAATAGTAGCTTGATTTGTTTTTAATGTTTTGGTACATGCCAGGCAGGTACTTGTGACTTGGATTAGCCACTGTTGGGAACAGGATGCTGGGCTTGATGGACCCTTGATCTGACCCAGTATGGCATATCTTTTGTTATGTAAAAATGAAAATCTTCTGCAAAATTCATGCCGATGGAGGTGGATAAGAAGCAAAGGTGACCTGAGAGAGGAAAATCGTCATATTTCTCTCACTGCACCACATGATCTCTACTTCAGTAAATTAAGGACTCTGATTTATGCATTGCTACTCCTTTAGCAGCCTTAACTAACTTCAACAAAATTAAAATTTGAGTGCCACATGTATGATTTTTTACCTGTTGGTGAGAGATTGTATGTGTTTACCATGCAAAGAGCTCCTGGCTCAAAAAGAATGAGTCCAATCTCTGGAGGCTAGAGTAGCAGACCTGAAGGAGCTGAGACAGGCAGGTATATAGAGGAGACCTTCAGGGACATAGTAGCCAAGTCCCAACTCCAGTCTGGCAGCGCTGGTGCAGACTTGGTGGAGGAAGGTCATCTGGTTGGAGAGCATCACCCTGGTGTAGTAGAAGTGATCCTGTAGTAAGGACCTGCTCTCCAGTTGATGCATTGGCCTCTCGTACAAAGGGCAAGTTTCCCAGGGCTAGTGCCCAGGAGGGAAGAGTGAGGTCGGCAGTCATAGTTGATGGTTATTAGGAATTTATATAGCTGGGTGGCTGGTGGACTTGAGGATCGCCTGGTAACTTGTCTGCCTGGTGTGAAGGTGGTGGACCTCACACATCACCTAGATAGGATTTTAGACAATGCTGGGGGAGGAGCAGGCTGTCATGGTACATGTGGGCACCAATGGCATAGGAAGGTGTGAGAGAAATTCTGAAAGCCAAATTTAGGCTTTTAGGTAGAAAGTTGAAATACAGAACCTTAAGGGTAGCATTCTTTGAAATGCTCCCTGTTCCACGTGCAGGTCCCTAGGGGCAGACAGAGCTCAAAAGTCTCAATGCATGGATGAGATGATAGTACAGGGAAGAGGGATTCAGTTTTGTAAATAACTGGCCAGCCTTTTGGGGAAGGGGGAGTCTTTTCCTAAAGGAAGGGGATCTACCTTAACCAGGGTGGAACCAGGCTGTTGGCGTTAACCTTTTAAAAAAAAAAAAAAAAAGTGATAGAGCAGCTTTTAAACTAGAACAAGGGGGAAAGTAGACAGTCGTTCTGCAGTGCATGGTTCAGAGGCAGGTATCTTTGAAAGATACTAATGAAACAGGAGAGTTAGGGCATCCTAACAGAGAGGTTCTAATAAAAGCAAAAGAGTAAAGAACCACCTGAGTTAAGATTCCAAATTATCCCTGTCAGCTGAAAAGCAGGTTGTTACTACAAACATAACATACTTTGAAATGGCTGTATGTTAGTCAGAAATCTAAGAAGTAAGATAGTGTATAGCATTGAATGAAGAGGTAGACATAATTGGCATATCAGAGACTTGGTGGAAGGAGAATAACCAATGGGACTGTGCTACACCAGGGTACAAATTAACCAAAATGATAGGGTGGATCAACTTGGTGGTGGGGTGGCACTTTGTTTGAAATGGCATAAAGTCCAACAGGATAAAAATCCTGAAAGAGATTAATGCATAGTAGAATCTTTATGGGTAGAAATCCCATGTGTGTTGGGGAAGAGTATAGTGATAGAAGTATATTACTGTCCACCTGGCCAAAATAAGATGGATGATTTATTTATTTATTTATTTAAATACTTTTCTATACCGAAGATCATGTACAAGTACATATCGGTTCGGTTTACAGTGAACCAACAGTTGGAAATTACATCAAACAATAAGAACATAATTTAAACCTTGTACAGCCAACAATAAGAACATAATTAACAAAATTGTACTAGAGTAGAACTGTAGTTGAACAAGCATAACGAGTGGAATATAGGGATGATGAAATGCTATGAGATATAAGGGAAGTGATATGCTATGAGATATAACGAGTGGAATATAGGGATGATGAAATGCTATGAGATATAAGGGAAGCTCATCAATTTGGCATTTCAGTAATAATGGGAGATTTCAGTTACATTTACGCTGTCAATATTGGGGTAACATCAGGATATGCTAGAGATGTAAAGTTCCTGGATGAAATAAATGACTGCTTCATGGAGCAATTGTTTCAGGAATCTACCAGAGAGGGAGCTATTTTAGATCTAATTCTTAGTGGAATGCAGGATTTGGTGAGAGGTAAGGTGGTGGGGCCGCTTGGCAATAGTGATCATAACGTTCAAATTTGAATTAATGACTGATAGGGAACAATAAGTAAATCTACAGCTCTACCACTAAACTGTCAATAGGGAGACTTTGATAAAATGAGGAAGACAGAAGAAACCTGAAAGGTGCAGCTACAAGGTTGAGTGTACAACAGGCATGGTCATTGTTTAGAAATACCATCTTAGAAGCACTGTCCAGATGTTCTCCACACACTAAGAAAGATGGAAGAAAGGCTAATCGACTAGCACCTTGATTAAAAGGTGATGTGAAAGACGCTGTTTTCTCCCAGGACAAGCAAGATGAGTGACATCAGATGGAGCCCTGTCATGGAACACTTTTGTCAAAGTTTCTAGAACTTTGACTGGCACACTGAGCAGCCCACCATGCCACCAACCCTGTGGCCACATGGGGTCCCCCTTCAGTCTCGTTTTTTTCCGTGGAGCTGTTGCCTCGCGGTTTGTGGAGCTCTGAGAACTTTTTTCCCTCACAATTTTCTTACAGAAAAATGTCAAGTTTTTCTTCAGGTTTTTCCCCACTCCGGGGTCCCCCAGCGCGAACAGATTCCTCTGGCACTCGGTAGGTCTGTTTTCGTATTTTTTTTGCGGTCTGTTTGCGAGCGTCTACCTCCCGATGGCCGACGGCCACTGACCGCATGCTGGCCTTTTTGCAATGGTTAATACCAATAATCTTTTTATCATGCCAGCTTTGATGTTTTTTGAAAGGTCTATAAATATTTTAGAATTTTTAAGATTCAATATTTGTTTTCAATGAATTTATACATTTAATTTACAGACCTTTTGTTGCACAGTCTTTCTTAAGACTTGGATTGTCATCATAACACGACTCAAGTAGAGGTAAAGACCATAAATTTAATTGTTCTCATTTTCACACTTATATGCTGTGTCATAATTCATATTTACACCACATTTTCATGTTACCATTTTAATTGTGTGTTTCAGTTATGTTCTTATTATTATTTTTTATTATTTACAAGTATGTGTTATTGTATGTTGTAGCCCCTGATGTAGCCCCATTGTAAGAGGGCGAAACTCGGCCAGAGTTGGGCATTGTTCATATATTCGTGTTACTACCCAATAAAGGAAATCATTTGGACATCTGGCTGCTAATCCTGTTTTGTCGCCCTTTTTGCAATGGTGACTGGTTTTCGGAAGTGCCCTGAGTGTCCTTGGACTATGTCCATCACGGATCCACACGATGTTTGTCCTGTGTCTCGGGCCTTCCCACGATGTCTGGTGTCTCAGCTGTGCTCAGATGACCCCCAAAGGCCGACGTGCCCGCCTGGACAATATGGAGCACTTGTTTGGTTCCAAGCAATCCGCTCCATCGACTCCTGTGGTAGGTAAGTCAAGTCGCGGGGATCGGTCTGACTTGGGACCTTCACCCTTGGCGCTCTGCCGCGATGATCAAGGGGCACGAGATCGCCCCTCACCGGCAACGGAGCGTACAAAAGCTTTTGGGGGTCATTATCCTCTGTGCCAGGGAAGGACTGGGCCAAGCACCGACGCTCTTTCCCTTCTGGTGCTGGCATCTACATCGGAGCGGCCTCAGCTGAACCCTCTCCGAAGAGACCCCGTGGAGAGGAGGCCCTGCCCTCCTCCAAGCCCAGGAATCCAAGGCATTCCCCACCAATATCAGTGCCGGTTACCGAGCCTCCACGGACCCCTAGCCTGCCGCCGCCTCCCGGGTTGGTACTTTCCGCAGCTGCATTTAGAGAGGAGTTGGACCACGTGGTCCAGCAGGCAGTGCTAAATGCCTTTCAGGGCCTCCAGCAGCCACCGAAGCCGGCCCCTATATCGGCAACGGAACCGGCACCCTCCATGCTAGCGCCCCTACTGGAAATGTTGGACGTGCTGCTCGGTACCTAGCCGGTGCCGGGGGCCCCCCCGTTGCCTCCCCCAACTCAATCCCGATTCCTGGATCCTCAGAGGATGAAGAGGCAGCGCCGAGACAGTCTCAACGAGCGGCACCACTGATGCCGGATCCCGTTCCTGGGCCCTCGACCTCCAGGTACCCTCAATGCCGGCGCAACCGCTATCTATTCCACTTTGCCGACCATCTGTGCCTGTGCCCCGCACTTTGGTTCCAGGGTTTGATGGTGAGGAGGAAGCCCCCTACGATCCGTGGGGAGACATGTCTTCCAACCACTCTTTGGAGACCTCCAAGAACATTCTGTTGGAACTTTTTCCCCCCCAGACGAGAGAAGGCACTCGCCTCCCGAAGACTTATCCTTCGCGTTTTGTGCGAGCCATGGCGAAAACCATTCCCTTTCAGCTTTTGACTGAAAAGAACACCCACCACAAGATGTTAGAGGTCCTCCAATTTGTGGATGTCTCTAAAGAGGTGATGGCCATCCCTGTACATGATGTCCTCTTAGACCTTCTCTACCAGCTCTGGGAAAACTCGAGTTTTGTGGCTCCAGTCAACAGAAAGACTGACGCCACTTATCTAGTACAACAGGCCTTAGGCTTCCAAAAGAGCCAGTTGCCACACTAGTCAATGGTAGTAGAATCAGCCCAGAAGAAAGCCAAGAGGTCCCGGCCACTCTCCTCTGTACCACCTGGAAAGGGTAGCAAATTAACTGGGCCAGATGGTATTCACCCCAGGGTTTTGAAAGAACTCAAAAATGAATTTTCAGATCTATTACTAGTAATTTGTAACCTATTGTTAAAATTTAATTGTACCTATAAACTGGAAGGTGGCCAATGTAACACCAATAATTAAAAAGGGCTCCAGTGGTGATCCAGGAAACTATAGACCAGTGAGCCTAACTTCAGTGCCAGGAAAAATTGTGGAAACTATTCTAAAGAAGAAATTCACTGAACATATATATAGACATGGTTTAATAGGACACAGCCAGCATGGATATACCCAAGGGAAATTTTGCCTCACAAATCTGCCACTTTTTTTTTTTTTAAGGGGTTAATAGACATGTGGATAAAGGTGAGCCAGTAGATGTAGTATATTTGAATTTTCAGAAAGCATTTGACAGAGTCCCCCATGAGAAGCTTCTAAGAAAATTAAAAAATCATGGGATAAGTAGCAATGTCCTTGTGTCTGCAGCCCTCTCAAGCCATTCTGCTCTGTCTTCAGCTGCAGGCAGGTTGGGCTCTGCTCGCAGCCCTTCTGGACTTTCAGATCTTTGCCGCAAGCGGAATGGGCTCCACTTGCAGCCCGCCAGAACTTTTGACCAAATTCTGCACAAAAAACAGGAATTCTGTGCAGGAGGGGAATTCTGTACAAATTCTGTGCTCTGCAGTCACACAGAATATCCCCAGGAGTAAAGGGGGTGAAGTCTTTTACAAGGCACTGTAAATGTTCTCTAATTATATTTTAGTAGTAGTTAAAAGCTCATCTAAAGATGGGGAAATATTGTAAAGTGTAGGAAGTGCGTAATTGAGATATGTGGTGCTAGTGAATTACTTGCAAACTCAACTGCCAAAACTGTTCTGATAAATACATATACACCAATGTTCCTCGAAGAACTGTAAATCCTTTAATGATTTGAATGTCTCAATCTCAATTAACTTTATATACTTTTATTTCTTGCAAAATATCTTCAAAATATACATCTCTTCTCAACAATATTTATCACTGTATGTTATGTTAAATATTTAATCCTATATTCATCAGTTACATTTAATATTGCCTTTACTTTCTTGTTAACCTTTTACTTTTTTTTGATGCTGCAGTGTTTCGGCAGACCAACTGCCTGCATCAGGGGAACATCATTTTGTAAAGAAATATGGTATGGTATACTCATTTCTAAACATTATGAAGGCAATTAATTATAACAGCACACAAACAATCATTACTCACTAAATTTCTCTTCAGGGTCTAGCTCACTTCTGCCTAGCGGTGTGGAACATTTGTCAACATCCTCTTTGTTTCTTTAAACCTTACCCCACCAATCACAACACATGTTTCTCAGATGCACTACCAAATCTATTCAATTCAAAATTAAAACCAGCTCTTTCTATCTTTAAATTTTAGCACATCAAAGAAACAGGAAGTAAAAAAAAAATAACCAACTTCCTTTTTTTAAGTCCCTAGGGGCCATTATATTCCACCGAAAAATATCTCTGCTCTTTGTAACAAAAATCTATTCGAGTCCCCACCCCTTTGGTTTCTCTAGGTTGCAGGTTGACTAGACACGGGAAAAGGTTAACAAAAGTAGTGGATGTTAAATTAAACTGATGAATATAGGGTTAAATATTTGTTTAGAGTAACATGCGGAGATAAATATTGAGAAGTAATGTATGTTTTGAAGATACTATTTTGAGAGAAATAAAAGTACATAAAGTTGTTAATTGAGATTTTTGTGACATTCAGATCTATAAATGATTTGCTGTTCTGCAAGGTACATTGGTAGAGAGTGAATGACAATTCAAGGAGGGTGGAGCTGGAGAGTACAGTGAGAAGGTGGAGCACAATTTCCATATGTGGTAATAGAGTGGATTGGACAATACAGAATGGGATGGAGCTGAAGAGTACAGGGAGGGGAGGAGGTGGCACTCAATTTGCATACCGCAGAGGGCAACTTTCCTCTTCATTATAGTTAGAACAGTAATTTTTTATCATATTGCCTTGGAGGTTTTCTCAACTGGAGGAAAGTGGGAAACTTAGAGAAATCACTTGGAGAGCATAAGGTAGGTTGAATTGTAGGCTTGGTTATTCTTATTTTTCAGAAGTTGACACCTGAACCCTGTAATTTAGACTGGTGTGGAGAAGTTACAGAATAGGAAGTGATAGGAGTAAGCCAAAATTTCAAAGCTGATATAATTAATATTTCTTATCGTAGACTGTATAATGCCCTGAATTGATTGATATAAGATAGCTGCCTGCCCCGACAGTGATGCCAACTGTGTATATTCCTTGGGAAAAATAAGCTGTCAGGCATGGTTTTATTTCTTCATAGATCTATGGATAGGCTTATATATCTATGAATCTTATGATCAGGGATCAAATTTTGCATGGTGGTCATGACTTGGAAAGAAACTCTTGGTGCTTTCTTAACAAAAATATGTCTAGATGTATTGTAACAGTAAAGCAAGCATGTTTTGAAGACCCTGTATGATTAAAAGATCAATAGAGCCATGTTCTCAGATGTTTGCTTTATCTAAATGGAAGGTTTTAATCCAGTTGTGAATTTTGATTTACAGTTAACTTGCCTGTAAAATTCCATACCAATCTTTGTGATAAATTGCAATTTCCCTGTACGTACCAGGATCATTCCAGACGGTGGGTTATGTCCCCCGTCCAGCAGATGGAGTCAGAACAAAAACTCTCAGGGGAGGTCCCATATAACCACGCCTCCCCTGCCTCAATTCTCAGTATAGTTCTGACTCCAGCAGATGTGAGCAGGGGACACTGAGGTCCCCAGCATTTGGCCTTAGAGTCTTAAACTTTCTATTATTTCTTTCTGAGGGATCAAGTCTATTAAAGAGAATATCAATTTAGAGATTCTTCTCTTTATAGAGTTACAGCCAGGAATGAGGTCCTTTCCTCAGTGAACTGTGATTTGCTGACAGGCTGTTTTCTTCTTTCTGCTTTCCTGCCTCCCCCCCCCCCCCCCCCCCCCCCCCCCCGTTCGTTCCCTTTCAGGGCTGGAGGTAAGTGTTTTTTTCTATTTATATCAGAACGCCGAGGGAGTCTTCGTGACAGGGCGCTCAGGGCCAAGGGAGCACATCGGTGGGGCCGATCCCTCCCCTCCTGCCCGTGTTGTTTTGAACCCACCCCACCTTTTCTGGTGTGAGCAGTCTCCCGGCCCGCGGCCCCACGACGTCATATTCCCCGGGGTTGCTTGCTGTCGGGAGGGGTCATTCCCCAATGGTTTCCCGGGCCGGTGGGTGGTGAACAGGGTCGGGCCCGCGGTCCCGCCGTTTTTGCTGGCGGCCTGTATCGGCGCGAATGGCCCCTCCCCCCTCGCTCTCTCCTCACAGAGCCAACGGCACACGAGCGGACGGCGACGGTGAGCAAGGAAATCCCCTGCTCCGCGAAGGGCGTTCATGATGTCTCCGGGAGGTGAGGACAGCCCCGCCCCGGGGGAGACCGAGCAGCCACAGGACCGCGTGGGCAGAAAGAGGCAGGCCCTGTTTTCGCCGAGCGCGGGAACGGCGGCCATTTGGTACCCGGATACAAACGTAGGTCTCTCAGAGGAAGATACGGAGGCTCAACTTTCTGCCACCCTGCCTTTCCCTGGCGCCGGAGTTCAGCATGGGAATCAGCTTCGTGGGTACTTGGACAGTTTTTTCTCACCCGAGTTTATAGTCCTTATGCACAGGGCTTTCGTGCATAGCAGGGAACCTCTACTAGGAGGGGGGGACCCTCCTCTGGCTAAGCGACCGTGCCCGGCCCCCTCCTTGGGGGGTCTTTTTCCCCAGTTTAGCGTTCCACTCTCTGCGGGGAGTCCGGGAACGTCGCGGACATCCCCTGTCATTCCACCAGCGCCGCATCCAGCAGGGGGAGGAGGAGGAGATCCTCTCCTAGATCAGCTCACCGAAGACCCCTCCTTGACAGCTCAGGTCAAGGGAGATGATCCCAGAGTCCTACGTATTTTTCAGGCGGGGGAATTAGAGGAGCTCATACCCCACATCCTGCAGGAGATGGATATTGATCCTCCTCCGGATCCGGTGGCCCCAGATCCGAATGTCAAGAAGGGGGATCCGCTACTTGCGGGCCTTCGGCCGCTGGCAAAGGCCTTTCCCACCCATCACAATATTCTACAACTAATTGCCCGAGAGTGGGACACCCCAGAGGCCAATCTCAGGGTGGGTAGAGCCATGGAGAAACTGTATCCTCTGCCAACGGATTTCTTGGAGCTGCTCAGAGTTCCCGCAGTGGATTCGGCGGTGTCAGCGGTGACAAAGCACATGACCATCCCCGTCACCGGGGGGACAGCCTTGAAGGATCTTCAGGATAGGAAGTTAGAAGTGTTCCTGAAGCGGGTGTTCGAGGTCTCCGCCCTGGGCATGCGGGCGGCTATTTGCAGTTCGCTAGCTCAGCGTGCAGGGCTTAGGTGGGTGCAACAGCTGCTCACGTCTCAGAACCTTCCAGATGCCGAGGCCCAGCAGGCGGACAGGTTGGAGGCCGTGGTCGCATATGGAGCGGATGCCCTATATGATCTTATCAGAGTTCAAGCACGAGCCATGGTGGCAGCGGTGTCTGCGCGCCATCTACTTTGGTTAAGGAACTGGTCAGCGGATGCTTCCTCCAAGACCCGACTGGGGTCTCTCCCTTTCAAGGGCAAATTCCTGTTTGGGGAAGACCTGGATCAGATCATTAAGACACTCAACGAAAATGCGGTTCACAAGTTACCGGAGGACCGACCGCACTCTTACAGATCGTTCAGTACTAGCAGGAACCGGTATCGCAATCAACGTAAGGCTCGCCCTTCGAGGCAACAGCCGCCTCAGGCTCCTTCATCGCGCTCGCATACTTGGAATCGGTCCTTTCGAGGTCGTCTGCCCGGTAAGGATGGCCACAGTACGGGCATCTCCACGAAGTCATTGCAGTGATGCCAGGAGGACCCACAGGACGATTCCCCGGCTGGGGGGTCGACTTTCGCTCTTCTACGAGGCGTGGGTCCAAATAACCTCAGACCAATGGGTCCTAAGTATTCTAAGATAAGGCTACGTGTTGGATTTTGTATACACGCCACCAGACAGGTTTCTCTTCTCTCCCTGCGGGTCCCTCATAAAACGCCAGGCTGTACGACAGACCCTGGATAGTCTCCGAGCTTTGGGAGCCATAGTGCCGGTACCGGCCTCCGAGTTGGGACGGGGCCACTATTCCATTTACTTCGTAGTGCCCAAGAAGGAAAGGACCTTCCGACCCATTTTGGATCTCAAGACCGTCAACCATACTCTCAGGGTCCCTCGTTTCTGCATGGAAACGCTCCGCTCGGTACTGGCGGCGGTACCTCCGGGGGAGTTTTTGGCCTTGTTGGATCTTACGGAAGCATACCCACATATTCCGATCCATCAGTCTCACCAACGGTATCTCCATTTCAAGATCTTGGGTCAGCATTTCCAGTTCCGGGCGCTACCGTTTGGGTTGGCCACGGCCCCACGGGTTTTCACGAAGATCATGGTGGTAGTGGCGGCTGTGCTCAGGAGGGAAGGCATCCTGGTACATCCTTACCTGGACGATTGGCTCATCAGGGCAAAGTCGCAGGCACAGGGGATTCAGGCGGTCGACAGGGTAATCCAGCTCCTCCAAACTCTGGGGTGGATCATCAACTTTGCAAAGAGCAGGCTACATCCATCTCAGACACTGGATTTTCTGGGAGCTCATTTCGACACGAGAACAGCCATGGTTTTTCTCAGCGCAGAGAGAGCGCAAGCCCTAGGTGAGTAGATCCTCGCGTAGGGCTTGCGTGGGACTATCTTCAGGTTCTGGGAACCATGGCCTCCACCATCGACCTAGTTCCGTGTGCCTTTGCCCACCTTCGTCCCCTTCAGAGAGCATTGCTTTCCCGTTGGAAGCCGGTGTCCCGGGATTATCAGGCGGTCCTTCCAGTTCCAGACTTTGCAAGGCACAGTCTCGACTGGTGGTTGGATCCCCATCGGCTGGCACAAGGAGTGTCCCTGGAGCCTCCAGACTGGATGATAGTGACCACAGACGCCAGTCTATCCGGCTGGGGAGCGGTCTGCCAGGACGCCTCGATTCAGGGCCAGTGGTCGGAGGAACAGTCGACCTGGCCCATCAACAGGTTGGAGGCCAGGGCCGTTCGGCTCGCTCTTCAGGGATTCCTACACTTGGTGCACCACCGGGCAGTCCGTGTACTGTCGGACAACGCCACCACGGTGGCAGACATCAACCGGCAGGGGGGCACAAGGAGTCGGCTGGTGTCGTTGGAGATAGACAGGCCGATGGAATGGGCGGAGCTCCACCTTCTGCGTCTGGCAGCTTCCCACATAGCGGGAGTCTACAACGTTCAGGCGGACTTCCTCAGCCGGCAGCACTTGGATCCAGGAGAGTGGGAACTCTCGGAAGAGGCAATGAGGCTGATAGTCAAGCGCTGGGGAACTCCGCATTTGGATCTCATGGCAACGTCCAGGAATGCAAAGGCCGCTCGCTTCTTCAGTCGAAGAAGGGAGCACGGAGCGGAAGGAGTCGACGCGCTGGTACTTCCATGGCCACGACAGTGTCTACTGTATGTCTTCCCACCGTGGCCACTGGTGGGAAAGGTTATTCGAAGAATAGAAGCTCATCAGGGTCCAGTGATACTCGTGGCCCCGGAATGGCCCCGGCGGCCATGGTTCGCGGATCTTCTCCAGTTAGCGGTGGGCGACCCGCTCCATCTCGGTCACCTGCCACGACTCCTGCGTCAGGGTCCAATATTTTTTCCAGCGGCAGATCACTTCTGTCTTGCGGCCTGGCTTTTGAAAGGTGCAAGCTGAGGCGTCGCAGTTACCCTGAGTCTGTCATATCCACTCTGCTACGGGCGCGCAAGACGTCCACATCGGTTACGTATGTTCGGGTGTGGAAGGTTTTTGAGGAGTGGTGCGGTTCGAAAGCCATTCCGGCACCACAGGCTTCGGTGGCACAGATTCTTTCTTTTCTACAGGCGGGCCTGAAATTGGGTCTGGCCTATAATTCTCTCCGAGTTCGGGTGGCGGCTCTGGGAGCCTTCCTGCAGAGTTCAGACGGAAACCTTCTGTCCTCCCATCCGGATATCCTGCATTTTCTGAAGGGGGTGAGGCACCTGAAGCCCCCAATTCGTCCACCCTGTCCATCTTGGAACTTGAATCTGGTGCTCCGGGCCCTCTGCAGTTCACCTTTTGAACCGTCGCGTTCCGCCACCATCAAGGATGTTACTCTCAAGACAGTCTTCCTGATGGCAATCAGCTCAGCAAGACGGATTTCGGAGTTACAGGCTCTCTCCTGCCGAGAGCCATACCTCCACTTTTTGCCGGGTGGCGTTTCTTTGCACACGGTTCCTTCATTCTTACCTAAGGTAGTCTCGGGGTTCCATATCAAGCAGTCTGTGGAACTCCCATCCTTTTCCTCTACGGAGTCGGGTGATCTGCACAAGCTAGATGTATGACGCGTTTTGATGCACTACCTGGAGATTACTAATGAGTTCAGGCTCTCCGATCATTTGTTTGTCCTTTGGTCGGGACCACGGAGAGGGTGTATGGCCTCGAAGCAGTCCATTGATCGCTGGTTGAAGGGAGCGATTATGGCGGCATATCTAGGTACAGGTAAGTCTCCACCGTTGGTGCTCAAGGCGCATTCTCTCCGTGCCCAGGCAACTTCCTGGGCTGAGGTTTCCTCCGTGCCAGTTCAGGAAATCTGTAGGGCGGCCACTTGGAAGTCAATTCACACTTTTACGAGGCATTATCACCTGGATGTCCGGGCGCCTTCTGACGGTCATCTGGGAGACATGGTCATTCGGGCAGGGCTGTCCATGGCCCACCCATGATGGGAAAGCTTTGGTACATCCCACCGTCTGGAATGATCCTGGTACGTACAGCGAAATGAAAATTATTCCTTACCTGCTAATTTTCATTCCTGTAGTAACATGGATCATTCCAGACACCCTCCCTAGGCTTGGGGGTTGTTTGTTGTGGGACATCCCTGCTTACCTGTCTCTAACACCTTTATTTTCTGTACTTCTTGTACTGCGGGTCTGTTCTTCCGCGCAGTACTGTTTGCAAGGTTCACCGTTTACGGTCAGTTAATTCCAAAACTAGTTTCTGGGCACTTTGGCCCGGAGGTGTTTCTGTTCGTTAACTTGATCCCTCTGTTCTTCTCATCTCTTCTCTTGTGGCTTTGATAGTCTGTTTATTGAGAATTGAGGCAGGGGAGGCGTGGTTATATGGGACTTCCCCTGAGAATTTTTGTTCTGACTCCATCTGCTGGATGGGGGACATAACCCACCGTCTGGAATGATCCATGGTACTACAGGAACGAAAATTAGCAGGTAAGGAATAATTTTCATATATAATTTAGCACAGCCTTGTGAACAGGGTTATATTTGAAATAGTTTTTCAACCAACGAGAGGAATGAGTGTATGGGACTGAGTTCTTTCAGTTACATACATGGTATAATTTCTTTGGTTTGTATTTAGGCTGCAGGCTGATGAGGAACGGGAAAAGAATGGATCTGAGGATGATGATGATGAGAAACCGGGCAAGAGAGTCATGGGACCAAGAAAGAAATTCTGTTGGGATGAAACGGTCAGGTATGTAATGTAACCATCTTATGAAGTATGCCAGAAAGTGTTGCAATTATATGCTTTTACTTGCCTTATCCCTTTTTCATTCTACATCTTTAAACCACCTTGCCAGAAGACTAAGGGGGTAGTTGGGCACTACCTCAAAGTACCACTCTGGCCAACAAGGCTCACCAAGGCAGTCACAATTGCCTTCCCTCCCACCTCAAACCTGAGCATATCACCTTTGTGGCATGCCCAGGCTTGAACAGCCACAAAAGATGGAGAAACTGAGTTTCTCCCAGGACAAGCAGGATGGTAGTCCTCACATGTGGGTGACGTTACTGGATGAAGCCCTATCATGGCAAACTTTTCTGTCAAAGTTTCTAGAACTTTTGACTGGCACACTGAGCATACCCAGCATTCCATGATCCCTGCAGCCACGGGGGGGTCTCCCTTCAGTCTTTTTTTTCAGTGCTGCAGTTTGCCTTGCAGTTAGGAACTCTGTGAGAATTCTCACACACATTTTTTCACGGAAAAATCCTAAAATTTACTTTAGAAAAAGATTCCGTCATGGGGTCTCCCATCGGGATATTTTTTCCCATCGTTCGGTGAGTAAAAATCACTATTCCCGGTCGATTCCCGCTCTCATCTTTTTCCGTGTCCGCAGGCCGTCGACCGTTTTCGGGACCTCAACCTTTGTCATTATGGCAACAGGTTTCAGAAAATGTCCGGAGGGCCCCAACCATGCCAATCACCGACCCGCACGATGTCTGTGTGCTGTGCCTCGGCTCATCACACGATGTGCCTAACTGCCCAAGTTGTGCCCAGATGACTCCGAAGGGTAGGCAGGCTCGCCTCGACAAGATGGAGAGACTATTCAAAATCAAGTTGACTCCATCGACGTCCACCCAATCGTCACCGGCAGGAATATCGAAAAAATTAGTTATCGAACCTCGCCAGGAGCACCAGGGCAGCGGTGACCGTTACCAACTCCGTCTAAGGCATCTACATAATCTACCTCTGTGCTGAGGAAACACCGGACTGAGCACGGAGGGAAACAGATGCGAGTCGACTCCCGGTGCCGGTACCAACACAGCATCAGCCTCAGTGGTTATCGAGCCGATTGCGAAGAGGACATGGGTAGAGGAGCCTTCAACTCCCCCCTCTACCCGAGAACCCAAGGCGATCCCCACCGATATCCGGTTTAAGTAGGACTGTGATGTGTGCAGCATTAAAGTCTTTTGGAAAGTGACCACTACATAGGGCCTCATGAAATGAAGCCTGTAGCGGGACTATAATGAAATCTTTTAAGATTTTATAATCGTAGGAAAATCATCCGGTCCTGGGGCTTTACCGGATTTACTAGATGAGATAACATTGATTTCAAAGGCCTGTATGGGCCTATTAAGAACATAAGAAATTGCCATGCTGGGTCAGACCAAGGGTCCATCAAGCCCAGCATCCTGTTTCCAACAGAGGCCAATCCAGGCCACAAGAACCTGGCAATTACCCAAACACTAAGAAGATCCCATGCTACTGATGCAATTAATAGCAGTGGCTATTCCCTAAATAAACTTGATTAATAGCAGTTAATGGACTTCTCCAAGAACTTATCCAAACCTTTTTTGAACCCAGCTACACTAGCTGCACTTAACCACATCCTCTGGCAACAAATTCAAGTTGAGTATCTGAGATACTAGGCAAGCAGAGTCTTTGAAAAAAGCTCTCTTCTGGAGCCACCGCCTGGTCTGACTGTGGTATATAGATGTTCATAAAAGGAAGAAACACAAAACTAAATAAAATGATTTTAGAGTTGGAGGCCAAACTGAAACTAGCCAAAGACCAAATGATTCGGAATTTGTCTGTGGCCCCTAGATCTGAGTATTTCTCTACCCTTAATACCTTGAATATGTGTGTTCACCAAAAGGACACAACATCGGTGCTCAGAGAATTGTAACCTATTTTTCTGTTTTGGTAACAAAATGGGTAAACTGCTTGCTAATGCTGTATGAATATCAAAAGGGAAGACCTTTATAGAAATATTAAGGACCCCTCAAGGGGACTGAGATATCAAACGCTCTGCTATGTGTCCATGAAGGAGAAAGAGCCCTTCAGACTTTTGATTATAAAAGTGATTTCATCTGGTATAAGAAAAGAGCTGTCACGTCACCAGGCTTCTCATTTATTGGTTACATGGAACATTGATGTCAGTCACCTTTTGTACATTCTCCATCAGGTTAGGAATGTGTTCAGCACTGCTACCTCTAGCAGGATTGCAGATAATAGACTAGGATGAACCTCCTTATCTCAGAGCTCTGGTTTCTGTTGCTCATCTTAGGATAGTTCCCTTCAAGTATATTTGCAAAGCTGAAGTTTGGTCACAAGTTCACACATTAATGTCCCAATACTGACTGAACAACCTCTCAAGGACTGGCAGTAACTTGGAGCAAGCAGTTTTGCATAACTTGTTCTCACAGTAGTCAACTCTCCATGGAGGAATCTGGGTTGCTTACTCACAGGCCGATACAGTAAGGAGCAGTAGGAAGAGCTGCATTAGTGCCGGGCGCACCCGCGGTTGCTGTACGCACAGTCCAGCTCACCTACCGCTCGATACTGTATTTAAATAGCTTGCAAATGCAAGCCGCGTCCAAGAAGCATCCGTGAAGCGTTAGGCCCGCGCAACTCATTTTACTATATAGAGCGCTATACAGTATCCTGGGTGCGCTGGCCTAACGCTTCATGGACACGCTGGTATCTGTCATTTCAAATGACATTTGAAATGACAGGTACCAGGAAGTGGACGGTTCTCCTACGCTCGGGATTGCCAGTCCTGTCTCCCCTCCTCCTGAAGCAAGGCGCAGGGAGGGGGGGAGAGAGGACTGGTGAAACGACAAAGTGTAAAGCAACGAAGCGACTTACTTTTCTTGCAGCCCTCCTCCAGAGACGGACATCGGCGGAGACGGACCGCGGCTCCCCTGCCTCCCGGGGGGCAGCCGGCAGCGAAAGCGGCCCCGCCGGCGAAGATGGATGCCTGCACGGGCGAAAGCGGCCCTGTGCATGCAATTTGACCGCTCAAGACGTGACGTCACGTGCCATGACGCCAAACGTCGTGACGTCACGCCTTGAGCGGCCCAATTGCACGCACAGGGGCCGCTTTCGCCCGTGCAGGCATCCATCTTCGCCGGCAGCTGCCTCCGGGAGGCAGGGGAGCCGTGGTCCGTCTCCGCCGATGTCAGTCTCCGGAGGAGGGCTGCAAGAAAAGTAAGTGGCTTCGTTGCTACTTTTTTTTTTTTTTCGCTTAACCTTTTAAGTGAAACTTAGATTTTGCTTTCTTCACTATCATTTTCTATGTTGAGAAATATGCTTCTTGCTTTAGAGAACTCTTTGCTACCCATTATAAGAGAAATAGTAGGTGTTGTTGAGACAGACGGGAATTTGATACTGCAATATGCTTTGGACCATTAATTTATCAAACATGGAAACTGAAAAAAAGCAAACATGAAAATCTGCTAATTGTAGCAGCTCGTTTTGGAATAGTCGCTTTTTCGATTTTTTTTTCGCTTTTTCGCTTTTTCCCGCTTTCGTTGCTTCGGGAGGAGGGGAGAGAGGACTGGGGCTGCCGCGGAGACCAGCACCCATGGTCGCGGCCAGGGCAGGTGAGCGGGGGCTGGGGTAAGGGTAGGCGGTAAGTTAGCAGGTTAAACGCGCGACAAAACAGCAGGGTAAAAAAGCGATAGTCGGGGCACGTGTTACTGTATGGGAGGGAATAGCTAATTCGATCATTTACATCTAATATACATGCCGCGGGCGGAAGGGGTTACCCGGTGATTTAAAGAGGCGGTAAGAATGGGTTAAAGGGAATAGTGTATCGCGGGTTGGACTAACATGGCCGAAAAGTGAGTAGAAAGTGGGTTAGGAGCAGGGTAACCGCGGCCGCACTTTACTGTATTGACCTGTCAGTAATTGTTCCGCTGCAACCTTCAGCATGGGACTCCCCACAGACCATGGCTAATTTAGCTTGCTTATCAACAGAAAAAAAACAAGTTTGCTGCTCATTAATGGTGTTTTCCGTAGATAGCAGGCTGAATTAGACATGAGATGCCCGCCCACCTCCCTGGAGAGTTGACTACTTAGCTACTATATATGTTTATTTATGATATAAAATGAAGAGGCTCTTGAGGCAATGCCTGCGTGGGAACTCTCACACATGCTCAGTAGAGCTCAAAGCTCTACTAGCTCAGAGTGACAAGTTTGTTTGGTGCCACTAGATGACGTCACCCACATATCATGGTTAGTTCATCCTGTTGTTTACAGAAAATATTATTTATGGCAAGAAAACTTTCTTTCGCTTGAATACACTGATATTTGAATCTTCCGCATTTGCAATTTGACTATGCTTTGTTTTTATACTGCCACACCGCAAGACATTTGGGATACAACTAGAGTATACATAACTTAAGCTTAGTTCACTTAAGATCTCAAGCATACAGGAGAAATTAAAGGCTTTATGACATCTTTATGTAAATAGCCTATTTTATCCTTTTGTGTTTCCTTTTTCTTATTGTAACTATCTGAATCACCGTTGACCTAGCAGTTGAAAAATCTGACATCCCATAGACCATGCTGCCTTTTGTTCAAAAGGCAAGCATTTCCAATAATCACGAATCTTGTAGGCAGCAGTAACAAAGGTTATAGCAATTGGTCATTGCATTTTCTGCTCATATTGGCATCAGTTCTTGAATCTGCTCATTCTTCATTATGGCATGTTATTTTTTTTTAATTAATGCATCCTACCTTTTTTGGTATAAGTTGGCACAGGCTTTTCTCGCATGGATGGCAGAAAATAAAGATGAAAACCTTAAAAGAGTAGCTTAAAGGATTAAGAGGACAAAGGAGAGGAAAAACCAAACAGGAATTAAGAGTCAAGGCAGGGAATGACATTTTAAAAATTTTTGCATGGCTATAGCACAGGTAATTATATAAAGTACCTATCTAAGAGGCCAATGTAATAAGGCTTGCTAAAGTTAACACAGGTTTTTACTCCTGTTTTAGCACATAATTTTCCTTGATAAGTTAACTCATATTTAACAGGGGTTTAAACTCCTAAAAAATGTTTACTAAAACAGAAGTAAAATTGGTGTGGGTGCATGCAAATCCAATGTAAAAGGCATTAGCTATTCTCTATTAATGGGCAGACATTTTATAGCATGTTTTCTTAATGCTGAAAATTTAATTCCTGGATCAGAGCAGGAGTTAAATTTGACTCGCATTTCTGGTGGCCATGTACTATTGCTGTGCCCAGTTGGTAATGTCTTGCTGCTTCTATCACACTGGGCACAGCAATAGAATAACTTTTGCTATCAGAAATACGTGTTTTCTTTATCTTGGACCCATGGGTTTAATTTCCAGCATAAACTCTCAGGGCAGGCATCTTACAGCGCTGTGCATCCCAACTTTGGCGTACTGTTTAACTGTAGATGCCCCCAGGGAACTTAAGCCTGGTTCATCTAACTATAGGTGCCCACTTCAGAGAATTTATGCCTGGGGACATTGCACGATGTCCGGAGGTGCCACCTTTGCGACCAGATGACTCCAAAGGGATATTGCGCTCGCCTCGACAAGATGGAGAAGCTCTTTGGGGCGAGAAAATCTAAGCCATTGGTGACATGGATGCCAAAGGAGCAGGGAGCCATACTGATGGACATCGAGCCATTGACATCGGCGTAGCCATCTGCTCCAGATAGGGATGCCAGAGACCAGCATCGGTCGGTGTCCAGGTTGAGGATATCGGGTTAGTCGTCTACGACCTCAGCACCGGGGAAGGAAAGGGCTGAGCACAAAGGGAAGCTGAGGAAGCATCGGCACTGGTCAGCATTGATGCACAGTACCTGGGTCGATGCCGGTGCTTGCACTGATGCCCCCGAAGTGACCCCGCGGCGAGGAGTGCCTATCCTCCATCAATGCCGGGAGCCTGTGATGGTCTCCACTGGTTCTAGTATCAATCGCTGATCCACCTCTGAGTTCTGAGGAAGACCTGGCCACCCCTCCTGCCTTCCAGTCCATTTTGGCATCTGCAGCATAAGAACATAAGAAATTGCCATGCTGGGTCAGACCAAGGGTCCATCAAGCCCAGCATCCTGTTTCCAACAGAGGCCAAAGCAGGCCACAAGAACCTGGCAATTACCCAAACACCAAGAAGATCCCATGCTACTGATGCAATTAATAGCAGTGGCTATTCCCTAAGTAAACTTGATTAATAGCAGTTAATGGACTTCTCTTCCAAAAACTTATCCAAACCTTTTTTGAACCCAGCTACACTAACTGCACTAACCACATCCTCTGGCAACAAATTTCAGAGCTTTATTGTGCGTTGAGTGAGAGAGAATTTTCTCTGATTAGTCTTAAATGTGCTACTTGCTAACTTCATGGAATGCCCCCTAGTCCTTCTATTATTCGAAAGTGTAAATAACCGAGTCACATCTACTCGTTCAAGACCTCTCATGATCTTAAAGACCTCTATTATATCCCCCCTCAGCCGTCTCTTCTCCAAGCTGAAAAGCCCTAACCTCTTCAGCCTTTCCTCATAGGGGAGCTGTTCCATCCCCTTTATCATTTTGGTTGCCCTTCTCTGTACCTTCTCCATTGCAACTATATCTTTTTTGAGATACGGCGACCAGAATTGTACACAGTATTCAAGGTGTGGTCTCACCATGGAGCGATATAGAGGCATTATGACATTTTCCATTTTATTAACCATTCCCTTCCTAATAATTCCTAACATTCTATTTGCTTTTTTGATTGCTGCAGCACACTGAGCCGACGATTTCAATGTATTATCTACTATGACGCCTAGATCTCTTTCTTGGGTGGTAGCTCCTAATATGGAACCTAACATCGTGTAACTACAGCAAGGCTTATTTTTCCCTATATGCAACACCTTGCACTTGTCCACATTAAATTTCATCTGCCATTTGGATGCTCAATCTTCCAGTCTTGCAAGGTCCTCCTGTAATGTATCACAGTCTGCTTGTGATTTAACTACTCTGAACAATTTTGTATCATCCGCAAATTTGATAACCTCACTCATCGTATTCCTTTCCAGATCATTTATATATTTATTGAAAAGTACTGGTCCAAGTACAGATCCCTGAGGCACTCCACTGTTTACTCTTTTCCACTGAGAAAATTGACCATTTAGTCCTACTCTGTTTCCTGTCTTTTAACCAGTTTGTCATCCACGAAAGGACATCGCCTCCTATCCCATGACTTTTTAGTTTTCGTAGAAGCCTCTCATGAGGGACTTTGTCAAACACCTTCTGAAAATCCAAATACACTACATCTACCGGTTCACCTTTATCCACATGTTTATTAACCCCTTCAAAAAAATGAAGCAGGTTTGTTAGGCAAAACTTCCCTTGGGTAAATCCGTGTTGACTGTGTTCCATTAAATCATGTCTTTCTATATGCTCTACAATTTTGATCTTGAGGATAGTTTCCACTATTTTTCCCGGCACTGAAATTAGGCTCACTGGTCTATAGTTACTTTTGAAGAGGAGCTAGAGTGCAGAGTTCAGCTGGTTGTTGATTGGGCGCTGCAGGGCATTGAGCACGTGGCACCGATGCCCACGCTCTCCCTGTTGGAACTGCTGCTGGAGTGCTTGATGTGCCTATTGGGGTATTACCAACCCAACTGGTGCTGGTTCTTGGGGGGGCCGTCGAATCCCAGCTGATACCGATGCTCCCTCACCCCAGTGTGGTGGTGGTCGTTGCCGGTTCATCTGAGGGGGAAGCTCCAGTGAGGCCAGCACTGACACCGCGGCCTGCAGCCCCCATCCAGCTTTGCTGGGGCCAGCACCAATGCCACAGGTGCCTAGACTCCTGGATGAAGCACCCAGTGCACCGTCCCCTGTGGATTACAGTGAGGATGAGGCCCCATATGACCTCAGGGAGATGGATACTGCCGAATCCTTCTCAGAGAGCTTGGAAGGTCTCCCCTCAGAACCATCTCCTCCGGAGGAACGAAGGAGGTAACCACCTGAAGACCTGACCTTCGCAGGTTTTGTGAGGGCAGTGGCGGAGGCCATCCCATTTCAGTTGATTACTGAGGAGGATGCCAGGCACAAGATGCTGAAAATCCTCCAGTTTGTGGAGGCTCCTAAAGAGATCGTGATGGACCCGGTACATGATATCTTTAAGGAATTGCTGTTGAGGATTTGGGAGCACCCCTCACAGTTTCTCTGAACAGGAAAGTGGATGGGTTTTACCTAGTCCAACAGGCTACCAGATTCGAAACTGGCACACTAATCGGCAGTGGTCGAATTTATTTATTTATTTTTATATACCGGTGTTCGATTTTACACATCGGTTTACATTCCAACAAAAAATGCAGGAAATCAAGCATTTCCTTTGTCAATACATTGAACAATAATAAACATGGAAATTGTTAACAAGGGAGATAAAAACATGGGAAAGGTTAACATTAAGAGTTGCACGAAGGGGTGCACAAAGGGGAGTGCCCCTTTGTTGCGCCCTTTCGGCGTGCGACGCACAGCGCGCAGCACCTGCTGGCTTGGTGCCTTTCAACAGTCCAGCTCAGTTTGTGATGAAGTCGGGGGAGGGGGCGGGTCTCTCAATCATGGCTTTCCTCACAGCATTCTCCTCTCAGCTTCAAAGGTAGTTTTTTTCAATTGTTTTGTCTTTTTTTTTTTTTACCTTGGATGTTACAAGGTGTTCAGCACTGGTGGGTAGCCCTCCCCTTCATTAGCGCCTGCTGGCTTGGTGCCTTTCAACGGTCCAGCTCTGTTTGTGATGACGTCGGGGGAGGGGGCGGGTCTCTCAATCTTGGCTTTCCCCACAGCATTCTCTTCTCTGCTTTAAAGGTAGTTTTTTTTCAATATTTTTGTCTTTTTTTTTACCTTGGATGTTACATTTTCAAGAAGGCCAGACTCTATCAGACCAATGCCTCGGCACCCCTGGGGAAGGATCACAGGGGCGATAGATGCTCTTGGGAAGAAGGTGTTTCAGGTTGCAATGCTCATTGCCCGCATAGTCTCGTACCAGCTCCATATGAGCAAATACTCTTGCAACCTCTGGAAGCAGGTGCAAGAGGTAGCAGAGCGACTGCCTCAGTAGCAGCAAGACAGCTTTCTTTCGCTGGTGTGTCAGGGCTTGGAGTGTGAAAAACACGAGGTTCATTCCATCTACGATGTTTTCAAGATGGCAGTGAGTCTCTGCAGTGGGAATTGGCGCCTGCAGGATGGCATGGCTGTGGGCCTCTAATCTCCGACCGGAGGTGCAGGAAAGACTAGCTGACTTGCTGTACACAGGAGAGAATCTCTTCAGAGACAGGGTAAGGGACATGGTGGACCAGTAACGGGACCACCAAGAGACCCTCCATCATCTCTCTGCCAGCACTCTGACCCGCCCTCCTCAGCCAGGAGGTCTACGAGGTAGAGTCAGAGGAGGTCTTTCTACCACCAGAGGAAGTACTATCCTCTGAACTCCTGCGGCCAACCCAGGCAAGCAACGAGTTCCTAAGCCCCAACTGGCGCCCCAGCCAAAACTCGGAATGGGGAGCATATGCAAGCTACCCGTACTGAGACGCTGGACTCCCCGGTCAGGCGTAGGCTAGGTTCTTTGCAAATCGGTGGCCTAGTGTAACTTCAGACCATTGGGTTCTGTCCATTGATTGTCCGTCAAGGGGTATCTATTGAGTGTCTTGCCAGATTTTCCTCTGTGCTGTTTTGGGAGCCATTAGTACATCAGCCCAGGAAGCATAATGCCAAATCAACTTCCTGGAGCTTCGGGTGATCAGGTATGATATCCAAACAGGCAACCAAGTAGCAATGTATGACAACAAGGAGGGAGGCACAGGGTCATACTTCCTATGTCAGGAAATAGTCCAGATCTGGTCATGAGCTCTGTCCCATGGGATGGTGCTCTGGGACATGTATCTGGTCAGAACGGAGTATGTGGTAGTAGACAGACTGAGTCGAGCCCTCAGACCCCACGATTGTTCCCTGTACCAGGGGGTTGTGAACCGGCTCTTCCACTTCTGGGTAAGCCCAGATATGGATTTGTTCACATCAGCTGCAACAGGAAAGTGACTCAGTTCTGCTTCCCATACAGGTCAGGCAGCAAACCTGCCTCGGATGATTTGCTGCCATTGGGTCAAGGGTATTCTGTATGCGTATCCTCTGATTCTGTTGATGACGAAGACTCTCCTGAAGCTTCGAGAGGATAAGAGGGACTGTGATCTTCATAGCTCCTCATTAGCCGAGGCAGGTCTGGTTTCCACTCCTTCGGGAGCTGTCCTTTCGGAATCCGATCAGTCTGGGGACTTCCCCAGATCTCATAATGCAAGATCAGGGCAGGCTGGGGCATCCCAACCTTGGCAATAATGATTATAACTATCAAATTTGAACTAATGACTGGAAGAGGGACTATGTAAATCTATAGATCTAACACTAAATTTTCAAAAGGGAAATTTGGAAAAAGTGAGGGAAATAGAAAAAAACTGAAAGGAGCAGGTACAAAGGTTAAAAGTGTACAACAGGCATGGACATTGTTTAAAAATACAATCTTATTTATTTATTTAGAGTTTTTCTATACCGGCATTCATGATAAAAATCACATCATGGTGGTTTACAGTTAACAGGGGGTATAAAATGAAATTAAAACTGTAACAAGTGAAGAGAAACGCTGAAGTTACAATAAAACAAGGAGTACAGATCAGATGTATTCCACGCATTAAGAAAGGTGGAAGGAAGGGAAATCTATTATCATAGTTAAAAGGTGAGGTAAAAGAGGCTATTTTAGCCAAAAAAAATCCTTCAAAAATTGGAAGAAGGGTACATCTCACCTTTATCCACATGTTTTACACCCTCAAAAAATGTAGCAGATTTTGAGGCAAGTCTTTCGTTGGCTAAATCTATGTTGGCTTGGTCCCATTAAACTATACTTTTCTATATGTTCAGCACTTTTGTTTGATAGTTTCTACCATTTTGCCTAGCACGGACATCAGACTCACTGGTCTGTAGTTTCCTGGATCATTTCTTGATCCTTTAAAAAAAAATAAAAATAAAAAATTGTTACATTGGCAACTCTCCAGGCTTCAGGTACCATAGACGATGTTAATGATAGCTTACAAATTTCCAGTAGCAGGTCTGCAATTTCATTTCTCAGCATTCTGGGATGTATACCATTGGTCCAGGTGATTTGCTACTCTTTAGTTTATCAATTTGCCCTAGTACATCTTTGAGGTTCACTGTGATTTGTTTCATTTCCTCTGAATCATCACCTTGAATATCATTTCTGGCATGGATATCTCTCATTTCATCTTAAAAGAATACTGAAGCAAAGAATTGATTTAGTCTCTGCTATGGCCTTGTCATCCCTAAGTGCAGCTTTTACCCCTTGATCATCTAATGGTCCAACTGACTTCCTCCTGACTTTTTACCTCAAATGTACCTAAAAGGTTTTTGAGATCTTGCTTCCACAGCAAACTTCTTTTCAAATTCTCTCTTTGCCTCCCTTATCAGTGCTTTGCATCTAACTTGCTAGTGCTTATGCTGTTTCCTCTTTTCTTCATTCAGATCCCTTTTTCATTTAGCTATTATAGTCTCTCTCATCTCACCTTTTATCCATGCTGGTAGTCATTTAGACTTCCACCTTTTCTAATGCATGGAATACATTTGGTCTGGGCTTTCAAGATTGTATTTTTAAACAATGTCCATGCCTGATCTAAACTCTTAACCTTTGTAGTTGCTCCTTTCAGTTTTTTCCTAACCATTTTTCCTCATTTTATCATAGTTACCTTTTTCAAAGTTAAATGCTGGCACGGAAGATTTCTTTAGTGCCCTCCCTCCAGTTAAGTCATATTTGATCACTATTGCCAAGTGACTCCAACACTGTTAACCTCACAGTTGCTCTAAGGACTAGGTCTAAAATAGTTTCCCCTCTTGTTGGTTCTTGTACAAGTTGCATCATGAAGCAGTCATTTATTTCAACTAGGAACTTTACCTGTCAAGAATGTCCTGATGTGACATATGCCCAGTCAATACTGGGGTAATTGAAATTTCCTGGCGTGTAGCCAGATGGACTCAGTACAAATGAGGTTCCACAAAGGTACAGGCCACTGAAGTGGCCTGTACCTTTGTGGAAACCTCATTTGTGCTGAGTCCATCTGTCTACACTAAGGAAAAGGGGATTATCAGGTAGTAATCCCAACATTACCCTTTATTGTGTTACTGATTTTATTAGCTTCCCTAATTTCTTTTAGTATTTCATTGTTTGCTCATTTTGGCCAGAGAGATGATAAATATCCCCCCACTGTTTTGTTCTCCTTTTCACCTGGAATTTATATCCATAAAGATTCAGCATTGAGTTTTGTTTCCTGCAGAATTTTTGTCCGGTTTCTCTGTGCTCTCCTTTCACATATAGTGCCAATTTGATCCAAACTGTAATTTCAATATAATTTGTACCCTGGTATCAGTGTCCCATTGGTTATCCTCCTACCATCAGCTCTCTGAGATGCCAATTATATTTACCTTTCCATCCAGTGCTATACACTCTAACTTTCACATCTTATTTTTTTAGGCTTCTAGCATGTGTATACAGACATTTCAAAGGTTTTTTTTTATTTATATTAAGAGCCTGCTCATCAGTTGGCAAGATCCATTTTGGCATTTATTGCAACCTCTCTACTGGGATGCCCTAATTTCCATGTTCTCTTAGTATCCTTCAAAGGTACATTGTTCCGAACCATGCGCTTCTGAGCAGCTATTGGCTTTCCCCCATCTAGTTTAAAAGCAGCGCTATCTCTTTTTTAAAGGTTAGCGCCAAAGGTTTGGTTCCACTCTGGTTAAGGTGGAGCCCATCCTTTCGGAAAAGGCCCCCACCCTACCCAAAATGTTGCCCAGTTCCTAACAAATTAAAACCCTCTTCTCTGGAACATTGTCTCATCCATGCATTGAGACTCCAGAGCTCTGCCTGCCTCTGGGGGTCCTGCATGTGGAACGGGGAGCACTTCTGAGACTGCTACTCTGGTGGTTCTGGATTTCAACTTTCTACCTACATTTATAAATTTGGTTTCTAAAACCTCCCTCCTACACTTTTTCCTATGTCATTGATACCTATATCTACCAAGACAGCCAGCTCCTCCTCAGCACCATCTAAAATCCTATCTGTGATGCGTGAGGTCCACCACCTTCACACCAGGCAGGCAAGTTACCAAGTGATGCTTATGTCCAGCAGCCACTCAGCTAACAACCTTCCTAATAATTGAATCACCAACTACAACAGCTGTCCTAACCCTTCCCTCATGGGCATGTGTCCCTGGCAACCTATCCTCTGTGCATGAGGATACTACATCACTTTAAAGGCAGGTTCTAGCCTACAGGATTGCTTCCTGCCTCATCAAGATGATGCTTTTCTTCCAGGTTGGATTTGAACCACCAGCTTTGTGGATATCCATACTTTAATAGGCCTTTGCTGTCATTGAATTAGCTCAATTGCATTCCCTGAATTTTACAGGAACAGGTTAAGCAAGCGATCTATAGAGCTGCAACATTGGCACAGTTGAGCATACTCTGTTGTTCAAAGGATTCCCATATTCATGTCCAAGCAATCATCCTATGGCTCCTTTCTCCAATCCTCATCTTGCAAGCAAAATATGTTTGAAGGTACAGCCTTCTTTGCTAGTCATGATACAAACTTTGTTAGGGTCTACTAGGTGCAATGAGTCACACAAATGGCTATCAAGTCTTAATTTCAGGCAATTTTATTCTGTAGCCAATGTGTCAGATCTTGGAGGTGAGGGTTGTCTGCTTCCAGGCTGGGATCTCCCCAAATTCCAGTCGTCCTAGTTGAGGAGCAACTAGGAGGACTCCTAGTTGAGGAGCAACTAGGAGGCAGAGAAGCCAGAGCTCTGATTTAGGCCTCCTTTCAGACCCATCTGCTGAGCCAGCTGTGAATCATTATCTGACATTTTTTTTCATTTTCTTTATTATAAAGATAGCAAAGACTATCTTGTTGATATGCAAATATTAGAAAATCCTAGGGTACCACTTCTAGATTCCTGAAACATCTCGATGTACTAAGGATATGGTGGCAGTGCAAACTTTCCTTTCAAATTCAGTGATGAGAATGTGGAAGTACCCTTTCATATTGCATTTGACAAATAAGTTAGACACAAGGGGAAAGATGGCTGTCTGTGCAGTTGGGTTGTTTTTGCTTTTGCCTATATTTATTTGAGACTTGTATTATGCACATTCCACAGTTCAAGGTGGATTCCATAAAACATGCATAAATAGTGGCCCATCCAGTCAGCCCAGATTGATATTTTCTTTCTGACTTTCTACCACTTGGGTAGGGACCTTCATTTATGGGTTGAGTGCGCAATCTTAGAACCTTGGGCCCAGCCGTAACAGATTCAGAATGTTGTGATAGCAGCAAGAAAACAATCCACAAGATGTAGCTACTCTTTTCACTGTCAATGATATTCTAACTAGTGTATTTTGTTTCAACATTGATCCATTTATGTGTGAACCACAGCAACTATTGTCGTACATCCATTTTTTATCGCAATCTGGACTCCCTATAGTATCAGTGCATGTGCAGCTTATTCCTCAGAAAACAGGGTATCAATGTCCAAGCATCTGCTTATTTCCAGATTTATGAAGGGCCTTTTATAAATATATCCATCAATTTGTAAACTTTAGGTACCCTGGGACCTTAATTTGGTTCTCTCAGAACTGATGCAATCACTCTTTGAGCCTCTAGGTTGTATCTCTCTCAAATATCTAACATGGAAGGTCATTGTCTTGGTAGCAGTCATTTCTATGTGACATATGAGTGAACTTCAAGTTCTAATTTACTACTCTCGATACATACAATTCTTCCATAATAAGGTAGTACTGAGAACACATCCCAAATTCTTACTGAAAGTGGTATCCATGTTCTATTTGAAACAGTCAATTGTACTACCTACTTTCTTTCCATGTTCTCATGCTCATGATGCAGAAAAAGCACTGCATAAGAACTCTGGCTTACTATAAACGACGCTCGCAGTCACATAGAAAATCATCTGAACTGTTCATATCATATGATCCGAACAGACTGGGCCTCGCCATAACTAAAAGGAGCTTATCTTTTAATTCTTTTATTGTATTTATTTATTTTTATAATTTTACATGATTATATGATTGGGGTTTTTTTGTTATTGTATAATTATAAACCATTACGATTGAATACAGAGTGATGGTATAGAAATTCAATAAATAGCAAATTATCCAACTGGATTACAAGTTGCATTCAGCATTGTTATACTGCAACTGAGCTCAATCTCTCCAACCAGATCAGAGCTCACCAGGTTAGAGCAGCAGTTTCCTCAATTGTACATCTCAGGGAAATACCCATTGAGGATATTTGTAAAGCTGCTACCTGGTCATCTGTGCATACATTCATATCACATACTGCCTAGATAGTCCAGCGACTTCAGACACTGTGGTGGAACAGGCAGTATTGCACCATGAACTACAAAGATAGCTTCCTCTCCACAGTTTAGTCTGGGTTTATCAGTAAATGCTCTGCTGCAGCTCTCAGCTTGGGAGTCTCCACAGTTCATGGCTAATTCAGCCCTGCTTATCAACAGAAAAAACAAGTTTGCTTACCATAAATAGTGTTTCCAGTAGATAGCAGAATGAATTAGCCATGAAATTCCTACCCTCTTTCTTGGAGAGTAGACTATGCTCCTACTAAGCTTTGACACAGACTGAGGATACTCTGAGGCAACACCTGTGCAGAAACTCCCACATATGCTCAAAGTTCAAAGCTCTTCTAGCTTGGAGAGGAACTTAATTTCAGTGTTGCTGTATGACTGATTTATCCTGTCATCTGCGGAAAACATAGTTTACGGTAAGCAAACTTTCTTTTCCCAGGAATTTATCAGGGATTATTATGACATGAAAAAAAAAGGATAAAATCAGTGGGAAAACTCATTTTTTTCCAGGTAAATATTGGGAGTTCATTTTGATAGATAGAAGCCAGGACTATATAAAAATATATATTAAACTGATTTTCCTCTCCCTCCACCTACTCTGCAGCATCCCCATCTTTATCCACATCCCTTACCTAGCATGTCCCTCTTTCTTCCCTCCCCAACCAAGAATCTCTATGTATGTTCTTTTGTACATTGCCTAGTGCTATTGCATTAGTAATTTAAGAAGTTTTAATAAACATAGAAATGATGGCAGAAAAAGACCAATTGGCCCATCCAGTCTGCCCAGCAAGCTCCCACACTTATTTTCCCATGCGTATCTGTTTCACTAACCACCAATTTCAGGGCCCTTGTTGGTAACTGTTTGATTCAAGTTTCCTGCCATCCCCTGCCATTGATGCAGAGAGTAATGTTGGAGTTGCATCAACGGTGAGCATAAGGCTTAATGGTTAAGGATAGTAACCGCTGCATCAAGCAAATTACCCTAATGCTTGTTTACCCAGACTACACAGATCAATGCCTTGTTGGGTGTTGTCTGAATGTAAATCCTGTTTTCCACATTTCCCCCTGTCATTGAAGCAGAGAGCAATGCTGTATATGCATTCAAAGTGATGTATCAGGTTTAATTGGTTTAGGGTAGTAACCGCCGTAATAAGCAAGCTACCCCCACGCTTATTTGTTTACCCAGATTGTGACGTTCAGTCCTTGTTGGTTGTCATCTGAATGCAAATCCTCTTTTCCACATTTCCCCTTGCCGTTGAAGCAGAGAGCAATGTTGGAGTTGCATTAACCGTGCGAAGGCTTATTGAGTAAGGGTAGTGATCACCAGGTAGTAGCCTCCACTTCAGTAATCCACCCCCATGGCTCTTCTCTTCATTCACATCCTCTAGCCTTTATGGATCCACAGTGTTTATCCCATGCCCCTTTGAAATCCTTCACAATTTTAGTTTTCACCACTTCCTCCGGAAGGGCATTCCAGGCATCCACCACCCTCTCAGTGAAGAAATACTTCCTGACATTGGTTCTGAGTCTTGCTCCCCGGAGGTTCAAATCGTGACCCCTAGTTCTACTGATTTTTTTTCCAACGTAAAAGGTTTGTTGTTGACCATGGATCATTAAAACCTTTCAAGTATCTGAAAGTCTGTATCATATCACTCCTGCTCCTCCTTTCCTCCAGGGTGTACATATTTAGGTTCTTCAGTCTCTTCTCATAAGTCATTTTATGAAGACCATCCACCTTTTTGGTCGTCCTTCTCTGGACCGCCTCCATCTTGTCTCTGTCCCTTTGGAGATACGGTCTCCAGAACTGAACACAGTACTCCAGGTGAGGCCTCACCAAGGCCCTGTTCGAGGGGAACATCACTTCCTTTCTCTTACTATATATTCCTCTCTCTATGCAGCCCAGCATTCTTCTGGCTTTAGCTATCGCCTTGTCACATTGTTTCGCCCACTTTAGATCGTTAAGACACTATCACCCCAAGGTCTCTCTCCTGCTCTGTGCACAGCCCTTCTCCCTCCATCGAATACAACAGTTCTTTCGGATTTCCACATCCCATATGCATGAATCTGCTCTTCTTGGCATTGAATCTCAGCTGCCATACAGTTAACACTTAGTCAAGGTTGTTCTCAGGGCCCTGTATCTGCAATTGAGTTGCAAAAGACCCTCCCCCAGATTGGCTTGCTAAGTTAAACTTATTACTTAGCTGGTCACAAGCTTTAGATCTTCCTGTCTCCTGGCTGATCACAGCAGACTAAGGACCTGATAGACCCCTGCTAGGCTCAGTCTCCCACCCCCCAAGCTAATTACAGCAAGACACTTTCTGGAATCTTTTTCTTTTGCTTAAATGAACCCCACAGCAAATGTATGCACCAATATCAATATCTAGACAAAGAGAGAGATTTTAGTGGCATCTATTTCCAAATAAAGATAGAGATATTAGTGACAGCAGTATCTAATTAAATCTAGAGGGGGTTTTTTTTTTTTTTTTTTACTTACATAAACCCCCACAACAAATTAATACATCAATGTTAATATCTAGAAAAAGATTATAATAGCACTTCCCAGACAACAATATAATATATCTCAGAAGCCCTCTAGAATAAGTATAAATTAATAAACAGTTTTTCCTTAGCTGGTCACAAGCTTTAGTTCTTCCTGGCTGATCATAGGATAAAATAAAGATAAAAGCAAAGGCACTACTTACTAGTGGTGGCAACAAGCTTCTCCTCCCGCCTACTTCTTTGACAGTATGCTTGCTGTGGCCCCCATGCTCTGCAGCACTGCAGTTTTGCTTTTGTTTGGGGCCAGGGAGGCTGCCAAGAAGTACTTCTAGTGAGGGGCCTGCTTCAAATGCTGCATTGGTGGCATCATACAGCAGGCACTTTGGCTGCTTTGAGGGAGGGAAGTGGGACCAGAAATGCTGCATTGGTGGGATTGAAGGGCAGGTAGTTTCGCTGGGGAAGGAGAGGGCAGGACTTGAAACACAGCACACACTTTGGCCTGCATTGGCTTTAGCAGTGTTGGGAGACCTTGAAACACTGCATCTGCAGCTTTGGAGCTTCTCTTTAATCAGCCGAAAATTAGGTTAAAAATCTGTTTTAAAAAAAAATTCACCTTTTGGAAAAATATGGGAATTTATTGTTGAAAATTGTTTTAAATTGAAAATGAAGGATCCTCTGCGTGGATAGATAAGCATGCAAATTCTGTTACCTAAACTAACACCGGTAATCTACCCCGGAGTCCTTACCCAGGCTTGCAACCCTCCTCCCACCACCCTCCACAGCTGTTTCAAATATATTGCCTTTTTCCATATCTTCTGCTACTATACTCTGTCCCTGACCCATATGTTCTTAAAATGTCAGTTCTGGTTTTAACTACTACTCCTGGTACGCTGTTTCAGGCATCAGTTCTTTTGTCTTGGGAAGATTTTTTTTTGTATATTAACTGATTCTTAAAAGTGAATTTAAGAGATGCATGCACACAAAATAGATGTGCGTGCAAGTAACGCTTAATCGCACTAATGCTATTTTATAAACCTCACACATACTAGCACAAGTAAGATGTGTGAATTAACTGTGCTTGCGTTAAAAAAAAAAAAAAAAAAAAAGGGGGGGGGGTTCAGGGACAGAACCAACATTTATGTGCATAAATCGTGATTTATTTTTTTTTTTAAATCTGTGAACGCTGCACACGTAGGGCTGTTACCTGCGTATATTTACTTCTGCTAATTATCAGGTGTTCTGCTAATTATCAGGTGTACCCTGTTCATTGTTATTTATCCAGGTTATCCCACCCTGTTCATTGTATAACAAGACTTGTCTCTGTTATGTTTGCTGTTATAATGTAAACCGAAGTGATAATCTTGTTAATTGAACCTCGGTATATAAAAGTTATAAATAAATAATAAGTCAGGATAAAACTCTTTATAATCAAAAACTGACTGGATAAGGGGTCTAGGTAAACTGGGAGGTATGCAGGCTGAAGAACTAGAGGGGTCTTGATGACCTAGTGATAGACTGGGCAGACTGGTGGACTAATTGGTAAAACTGGTGATTTTTCACATGCGCTTGTTATAAAATGTGCTCACTTGCATGTGTAAAAGTTGACCAGTCCTAAGAAAATACACAAAAAATGTTTCCTTGTGTAACTGCTTAAAATTAGGAGCACACATATGCACTTTAGGTGTATTTTATATAATATATGCACATTTGTATGGATGTTATAAAATTCAAACACGTGTGCATGCGCATGCTCATTTTAAAGTTTCTGTCTTAATGTATTTATGATTCTTACAGGACAAGCAGGATGGTAGTCCTCACATATGGGTGACATCACAGGATGGAGCCCAATCACAGAACACTTTTGTCAAAATTTCTAGAACTTTGACTGGCACCTATTGGGCATGGCACTAACCCTGCAGCCAGCAGGGGTCCCCCTTCAGTCTTCTTTTTTCCGTGCAGCAGTAGCCATGCGGTTAAGGAGCTCCACAGAGATTCCTGACAAGAATTTTCCTCACAGAATTACTACAACTTTTCTTACCCCACAGGGGTCCCTCCTTCAATTTTTTCAAGCCGTGGTACTCCGGTAAGTTTTCTACCTGTTTCGGTCGATTCCTGTCGAGTTTGGCCCTCAAGGCCTACTGGCCGTCGACCGTACCGCGGCTCAAATGTTTTCATGGCCATGGCGTTGGGGGTTCCGTTGGTGCCCAGACTGCAATCACGTCATGTCCATAACAGACCCTCATAAGGTCTGTGTAATGCGTCTTGGATGTGAGCACGATGTCCTGACCTGCACCAAATGTGCCTTAATGACACCAAAAGGTCACAAGGCCAGAATGGAGAAGATGGAACTTCTCTTCCGTGCTCAAACTCTGACGCCATCCTTTGCATCGACATTGTCAGAACCGGCACCATCAACTTTGTGCCAGTATCGACTGGTGACCATCCGGCATCGACTTCTCTGCCTTCAACCACCTCTACTCCCCCTCAGGACTGAGGGGATCGTAAAGAGAAGCATCGCCACCGACATCGGAAATCTCGGACCATTGAGGGAGCGAAATCATCGCCTCGCCATCGTCCGAGCCGCCGTCGAAGAAACCCCGTCCAGAAAAGGTACCGACCTTTTCGGCGACCAAGCCACCGAGGCAAACCTCACCCGAAAGGGGATTGGGAGCCGCAACTCCGCCTTTAATGGTGGTCCCTCCGGCTATGCCTCTGCCTCCTTCTTCTGTTCCGGAGACGGGGCTGCTTGCTCTCCAGGACTCCGAGAAGAAATGGACCGGCTGGTTCAGGAGGCCTTCGACAAGGCGATGCATAAACTCCAAGTTCCTCCGACACCGGTACCGATCGTGGAACCGACCACTGACCCGATTTCCAGCAGCGTTGGCATCACTGCTGTCGAGGATGGAAGCGCTCATTGCTGCTTTTCCACCGAAGGATCCCGGGTCACAGATGGCTCCGGTGCCCTCTCCGCTTACCTTGTTATCGGGAGGAGAAACACCGTTCTGCATCCCTCCATCGGGAGTCCTACCGATACCTCAGCCATCGATGTTGATACTTCCATTGATGCTGATGCGTCCGGTGCCACCGATCCATTCATCGATGCCCTCTGCCTGCACCGGTGCCTTCGATGCCTTCATCGGTGCCTCCAATTATTCCTTTGATTCCTTCGGAGCCTAGACCAGGACCTTCAGGGATTCCAGTGTCCCATCCCCCTCTGGCTCCTAGAGGGGCAGGTGCTGATCCCTACAAAACCTGGGCCGATGACACTGATAACCTGCCTTCACCACCTTCTCCTACTGAAAGCAGAAAGCATTCTCCTCCAAAGGACCTTTCCTTCAAAAACTTTGTGAAGGAGATGTCTGAATTGGTTCCCTTCCAATTACAGACCGAACAAGATGACAGGCATCAAATGATGGAGCTATTGCAATTCCTGGATGCTCCCAAGGAAATAATCTCCATCCCTATCCACCAAGTTCTTCTAGATCTCCTCAAAAAGAACTGGGAACACCCTGGCTCTGTTGCTCCAGTCAACAGGAAGGCTGACACCACTTATTTGGTACAGTCAGCCCCAGGTTTTCAAAAACCTCAATTGGATCACCAATCTGTGGTGGTAGAATCTGCCCAAAAGAGGGCAAAGAGATCAAAACCCCACACTTCTTTTCCCCCAGGCAATGAGCAAAAATTTCTAGATGCCATTGGTCGCCGGGTCTTCCAGGGCTCAATGCTCATCTCCCGAATCGCCTCTTATCAGCTCTATATGACCCAATACAGCAGGGTCTTATTTAAGCAGATGCAAGGCTTGACAGACTCCCTGCCTCAGCAATTTCAAGATCAGCTCCAAACCCTAGTAAACAAGGGTTTTGAGGCGGGTAAGCATGAGATTAGATTATCTTACGATATCTTTGACACTGCTACCAGGGTATCTGCAGTCGCTATCTCGGCAAGAAGATGGGCCTGGCTCAAGTCTTCGGACCTTCGCCCTAAAGTGCAGGACAGATTATCCGACCTGCCCTGTGTAGGAGACAATCAGTTTGGCGAGCAGATTCAACGAACGGTGGCAGAACTCAAGGACCATCATGAGACCTTGAGACATCTCTTTCTGATGCCTTCTGAGTACTCCTCAAAACAGCCTTTCTGAAAAGACACTAAGAAGTCCTTCTTCCATCCGACGAAGTCCCACCCACCACCGGCTAGACCTTGCTGTACGAGACCATTTCAAAAAGCCCAGTCTAGTCAGATACAAAAACAAAAGCCACAAGCAGCTCCTCAGCCGGTCCCTGGTTCCGGTTTTTAACTCCTGCATAGAGAGCAGCAGCCAGCTTCCACTGCCTCACATACCAGTGGGAAGTCGATTGAGTGCCACCTGTTGTTGAAATGACACAATCACCTCAGACCAGTGGGTCCTAGCGATAATCGTTCAAGGTTATCATCTCAGCTTTCTCTCCATCCCACCAGACTCCCCACCTCTACCAATGTGGAGAGCATCCGATCACTCCATCCTTCTGGAACAGGAGGTCTCCCTCCTTCTCCAGTCCCAGGCAATAGAACAAGTACCCTACTCTCAGCACGGCCTAGGGTTCTATTCCCGGTACTTCCTAATCCCCCAAAAATCGGGAGGCGTTCGTCCAATTCTGGATCTACATGCCCTCAACAAGTACCTTCATCGAGAAAAGTTCAAAATGGTAACCTTGGGTTCTCTTCTTCCTCTTCTACAAAGAGGAGACTGGCTCTGCTCTCTAGACCTCCAGGACGCATACACTCATATTGTGATAACTCCATCTCATCGCAAATACCTGAGATTTCTGGTAGGCCCCAAGCACTATCAGTACAGAGTGCTTCCATTCGGCCTCGCGTCTGCACCACGAGTCTTCACAAAATGTCTCGTAGTAGTTGCAGCCTTCCTCAGGACTCAAGGTGTTCACGTCTACCCCTATCTAGATGATTGATTGATCAGGGCCCCCACTCAGCAAACTGCTCTGTCGTCCCTACATCTTACCTTACACACTCTGATTTCCCTAGGATTTCTCATCAACTATGACAAATCCTACTTAGACACATCTCAAACCTTATCGTTCATAGGGGCAGACTTGGACACCTTGTAGGCAAAAGCTTTTCTACCTCGACAACGAGCTCTCACTCTCGTCTCTCTCGCACACCAGCTGCAGTCTCAGAGCTACACGACTGCAAGCCGCTTTCTCATCCTACTGGGACACATGGCGTCCTCAGTTCAGGTCACCCCAATGGCCCGCCTAGCCATGAGAGTCATGCAGTGGACTCTAAGGTCACAATGGACTCAATGCATTCAGCCCCTGTCGACCATTGTCCACGTCACCGACTCACTCCATCAGTCTCTCGCCTGGTGGAAAAATCAGATCAATCTCCACGGCTTGCATTTCCAGGCTCCAGACCCTCAAATAACTTTCACCACCGATGCTTCCAACCTCGGCTGGGGAGCCCACGTGGCCAATCTGCAGACACAAGGAACTTGGTCTCCAGAGGAAGCCAAACACCAAATCAATTTCCTGGAGCTTCGAGCAATTAGAAGTATTTCAGGATAGCCTTTCCAACCAAGTCATCCTGATTCAGACAGACAACCAGGTGGCCATGTGGTACATCAACAAACAGGGAGGCAAGGGCTCCTACCCCTGTGTCAGGAAGCTGCGCAGATATGGGAGGAGGCCCTCTCCCACTCGTTGTACCTCAGGGCCACCTACTTGCCGGGAGTGGACAATGTGTTGGCAGACAAGCTAAGTCGCACCTTTCAACCGCACAAGTGGTCTCTCGGCCCCTCAATAGCGGACTCGATCTTCCAACAATGGGGTTACCCTCAAATAGATCTCTTTGCGTCACCTCGAAACTGCAAAGTAGAGAACGTCTGCTCTCTCACTCGCAGCCAACACTATCAGCCAAGAGATGCGTTCTCCCTCTCATGGGCAACTGGTCTCCTATATGCATTCCCTCCACTTCCACTTCTCTCAAAGACTCTCGTGAAGTTATGTCAGGACAAGGGAGCCATGATCCTGATAGCACCTCACTGGCCACGCCAAGTGTGGTTTCCAATACTTCAGGATCTCTCCATTCGCAGGCACATTACCTTGGGAAAGGACCCGCTTCTGATCACTTAAAACGACGGGTGCCTACGCCACCCCAATCGTCAAGCCTTGTCCCTGACGGCCTGGATGTTGAAAGGTTAATCCTTCAGCCACTTAACCTTTCTGAATCAGTATCCCGTGTCCTGATTGCTTCACAGAAGCCTTCCACGAGAAAATCCTACCTTTACAAATGGAACAGGTTTCAGACACGGTGCTCTTCTCAATCCCTTGACCCTTTTACCTGTCCAATCACGAAGTTTCTGGACTATCTCTGGTACTTGTCGGAGTCAGGTCTAAAAATTTCCTCTGAGTATTTCAGGATCGCCTCTTCAACCAAGTCATCCTGATTCAGATGGACAACCAGGTGGCTATGTGGTACATCAACAAACAGGAGGCACGGGCTCCTATCTCCTGTGTCAGGAAGCTGCGCAGATATGGGAGGAGGCCCTCTCCCACTCGTCGTACCTCAGGGCCACCTACTTGCCGGGAGTGGACAATGTGTTGGCAGACAAGCTAAGTCGCATCTTTCAACCGCACGAGTGGCCGGGGATGTTGGGGATGTTCCCATATCAGTACAACCCCTTGTAACACGTTTTCTGAAGGGCTTGCTTCACCTCAAGCCTCCACTGTGTCCTCCGGCCCCTTCTTGGGACCTCAACCTGGTTTTGGCTCAGCTCATGAAACCACCATTCAAGCCTCTACAATCCTGTGAACTTCGCTATCTCACATGGAAAGTGATCTTCCTTTTGGCAATCACTTCGGCTCGCAGAGTTACAGGCCGAAACAGTAAGGAGCGGTAGGAAGATCTGTGTTAGTGCCGGGCGCACCCGCGTTTGCCGCACGCACAGTCCGGCTCACCTACCGCTCGATACTGTATTTAAATAGCTTGCAAATGGAAGCCACTTCCAAGAAGCGCCCATGAAGCGTTAGGCCCGCGCAACCCATTTTACTGTATAGGCGCTTTATAAAGCGCCTCTTCCTAGCGTGTAGCAGATGGACTCAAACAAGTGGGTATAGTGTGCTTGTGCTAGCAGTTGGAGACGGATCTGACATCAGCACGGGTACATATACCCCTGCAGGAAGTGCAGCAATTCAGTAATTTCCGTCTCCAAAGCAGTTTGGAGCTACCACACGCTCGCTGAGCGTTTCTTTTTCCAAATTCTAAATTCTTAACAGAAACCTACCTGAAGACGAGCCCCGCACTCCTGCGGTGATACCATTCGGTCCCTCCCCCAGTTGAGTTTCCCGAGGTGATTTCCGTGGTCCCTCGGAGGTGAGTGCCTCGGTCCGTTGGCCGGTTCGCGGCAGGGACCTAGCCCCCGAGTGAGAAGGGCTTGGGCGCGGCCTAGAGGCAGCCTCGGTCCCGGCGTGGACTTGGCCCCCGAGCGAGACGAATTCGGGCGCGGCCTAGAGGCAGCGGGTGCACCTCCTCGAGCGCGGCGGTGACGGTAATCACCCTCTCCCCCCCGCAGCCGGAAACTGCCCGGGTTGCAGCCAGGAAGCGCTGAAGACAAGGTAAGGCGTACATCTTTACTTGTTGGTCACCGAGGAGTAGCAGTCTGCCTACGTGGCAGCCCGCCACAGAGGTCGCCATTCGCCTGGTTTGGTTTGCAATACGCACGTGTTGATAGGCGCATGTTTCTAAGCACATACTATTAGTCGCCAGTTGCTAAGCGCATACTGTTAGGCGCCCGCCGCTAAGCGCATACTATTAGTCGCTAGTTGCTAAGCGCATACTGTTAGGCGCCCGCCGCTAAGCGCATAGGCGCCAGTTGCTAAGCGCACGCTGAGAGACACACGTTGATATGCGCCCGTTGATAGGCGCACGTTCATACGCACAAGTTGATAGGCGCACGTTCATACGCACAAGTTGCTAAGCGCACGTTACTATGCGCCCGTCACTAGGCGCATGTTGATAAGCGCCTGTTCATAATAAGCGCCCGTTCATAGGCGCCAGTGGATAGGCGCACGTTCGGCGCACATCTTTCGCGCATATTACAAAGCGCAGAGTCTAGCTGGGTTAATAGACAAGATGGAGCGTAAGAGAGCCCATGCGTCAGCGGAGCCGGCACCTCCTGAATCAGGCATAAGCCTCTGCTCTGCATGCAACCTCAGAGCCACACAGAGCGAGGAAGCAGACTGCCTATGTGCCCAATGTGAAGAGGCCTTGGGAGCTCCAGGCCAGCACCGGTCGCAACCCAGCGTACTTGCCAGTTCCTCAGGAACACCCCGGACCTAGCAGGCAGCGGGGAGCTGCCAGGGAACCCGAGAGACCTGGTGCCCCTATGGCCAGATTCGGCCTCCCTTTCCTGGGTGGAATTAATTAAGGGGATTCATGCCTTTGTCACAATGCAGCCTGCGCCCCGACCGGGTCCATATGTACCGGATGACCCGGCCCCTGGACCCTCAAGGCCTAGGCACAGCTGTTCGCCACCCGGAAGCCCCACTTATGGGGATACAGATTTCCCTGAGGAAGACGAAGAGCCCCCCGAGGAGGGAGAATTTCCCTCGGGGATCGAACCATACCGAACCATGAGGCGCTTCTTTCTGAAAGAGGATCTTCCAGGCCTGATTTCTCAATGCCTGTCGGAACTGGCCCTTCCGGGCCATGACACCCCGGGGGAACCGAGAATGAACCCCCCCTGTTAGAGGACCTGTATCAAATGACTCACCATTTTCCCCTCTTACAAGCAGCACAGCAGCTAATCGATCTGAAATGGAATGCGCCGGAGGCCTCATTCATAGGGGGTCGGGCCTTGGCTGGCATGAACCCCTTAGATCCAGCAGCTAAAGAAATGCTGGCATGCCCTCAGGTTGACGCCATAGTAAGCGCAATTGTGAAGCGCACCACCATTCCAGTGGAAGGGGGGACGGCCGTCAAGGATACACATGACCGGCGCATGGACGCCATTTTGAAACAAGCCTTTGAGGTGGCAGCCATGTCCCTATGAATTGCGACCTCCTGCACCGTGGTGACGCGTTCCTGTTTATCACAGGCCAGGAACAACACCCCGGGAGAAGAGATGGAATCAGCTCTGTCGTTTCTCACTGACACAGCCTCCGATCTAGTCCGTACAGCAGCCAAGGGAGTATCATCCGCAGTGGCAGCCAGGAGGCAGCTCTGGCTACGTAATTGGTCGGCCGAATCCTCTTCCAAGACACGTCTCACGAAAATGCCCTTTAAGGGATCCCTCCTGTTCGGCAGTGACCTTGAGAAACTGGCCAATAAATGGGGTGCTTCTCCATTACCCCGTCTACCAGAAGACAGGCCAAGGAGGAGCCAGCGCCCATTTCCTAGACCATCCAGAGGTAGAAACTCGCAGCGCTTCAACCCATATAGGACTTGCTACCAAGCACCTCGTCCACAGGCCAGGAATCAGTCCTTTCGGACTAAGCGCAACAAGAGGGTGACCGCCGCGGGTTCGGGTCCCGGCCGCACCCCACAATGACAATCAGCCGACCCATCCGGGGGTAGCAGCCATAGGGAGCAGGCTATCCCTCTTCTACCGCAGGTGGGTCGAGATTACCTCGGACCAGTGGGTCCTCGCCATCATCCGAGAAGGGTACTACCTGGACTTTCTTCGGCTCCCACTGGACAAGTTTGTGGAATCTCCTTGTTCACCCCTCAAGAGGGCGGCACTAGAAGTTACCTTGCAAAGGCTCCTGTCCCTAAAGGCCATAATCCCAGTGCCTACAGGGGAGATACATTCTGGGCATTATTCCATTTATTTCATAGTGCCCAAGAAGGAGGACACTTTCAGGCCCGTCCTGGACCACAAGTCAGTCAACCGACACCTACGAGTCCCCAGCTTTCGCATGGAAACTCTGCGGTCTGTCAAAATTCAGTACAGCCAGGGGAGTTTCTCACATCCCTAGATCTGTCGGAAGCCTACTTGCATATCCCAATTCATCGGGATCACCAGCGCTATTTACGCTTCCAAGTCCTGAATCAACACTTCCAGTTCCGAGCTTTACCCTTCGGGTTAGCCACCGCACCACGAACCTTTACCAAGGTCATAGTAGTAGTGGCAGCGTCCCTCAGGAATGAAGGAATTCTCGTCCATCCCTACCTGGACGATTGGCTGATCAGGGCAAAGTCCCTGGAGGAGAGCCACCAGGCAACCAACAGAGTTATATCTCTTCTGGAAAGCCTAGGATGGGTAGTAAACCTGAACAAGAGTTCCCTACAGCCTTCTCAGTCGCTGGAATACCTAGGAGTCCGATTCGACAGCCAGGAAGACGAGGTCAATTTGACCTCCAAGAGAAGAGCAAAGCTCCGGAATCGTCTGCAAGCCCTGCTGAGCGCCACCCGGCCCACAGCTTGGGATTACTTACAGGTCCTTGGCCTTATGGCATCCATGCTGGAGGTGATACCATGGGCGCGGGCTCATATGAGACCGTTACAACGCGCCCTCCTATCTCGGTGGAGCCCACGATCACAGAACTACACCACACACCTACCTCTACCAGCCAGAGTGCGGAATCAGATACGGTAGTGGTTGCAGCCCGGCCACATGAGCCGGGGGTCAAGAATGTCCTCCCCAGCCTGGATCCTGCTCACTACAGATGCCAGCCTGAACGGATGGGGAGCACACTGCGAAGAACTCACCGTCCAAGGGCGGTGGAACAGAGAAGAGTCGGGGTGGAACATAAACAGACTAGAGGCACGGGCAGTCAGGCTAGCGTGCCTGCGATTTGCACACAGACTTCGCAACAGAGCGGTCAGAGTGATGTCAGACAACGCCACCACGGTGGCATACATCAACCAACAGGGCGGAACCAGAAGCCAACAGGTATCCCTAGAAATAGCCCCCCTGATGACTTGGGGCGGAAGCAAATCTCCAGGACATCTCCGCCGTTCACATTGCCGGGAAGGACAACGCCACGGCAGACTTCCTCAGCAGAGAAAGCCTAATCCAGGGGAATGGCAGCTGTCGCTCACAGTTTTCCAGATGATTGTGGATCTGTGGGGGACGCCGGGCATGGACCTACTGGCAGACAGGTCCAACGCTCAAGTACCCGGATATTTCAGCCGCAGGCGGGATCCGCTGTCCCAGGGGATTGATGCCCTGGTACAGCCATGGCCGCAGGGGATCCTGTTATATGCCTTTCCTCCATGGCCCATGCTGGGCGCCATCGTACACAAGATTCAGCGGCACAGAGGCCTGGTTCTTCTAGTGGCCCCGGACTGGCCAAGAAGACCCTGGTACGCAGACATGAGAAGACTACTGGCAGGGAATCAATTTCCCCTGCCTCCACACAGGGACCTGCTGCAGCAAGGTCCCATCCTCCACGAGGATCCAGCTCAATTCTCTCTTACGGTCTGGCCATTGAGAGGGCTAGACTGAAGAAAAGAGGATACTCGGGGCCGGTAATAGATACACTCCTCCGAGCACGCAAGTTCTCCACATCATTAACATATATAAGGATCTGGAGTGTATTTGAAGCCTGGTGCGAAACTCACAGCACCAATCCACATGCCGCAAAGATGCCTATCATTTTGGATTTCCTACAAGATGGACTTCAGAAGGGTCTGTCCCTCAATTCCATCAAAGTCCAAGCAGCAGCGCTATCCTGCTACGGTCCCCGGAGTGACGGCAACAGCATTGCCACACACCCAGACGTTTCCAGTTTCCTGAAAGGAGTCAAACACATTCGCCCGCCACTAAAGTGGCCAGTACCCCTGTGGAACCTCAACCTAGTTTTTGAGTTTCTAGCGGGACACGCCTTCAGACCCCTTCGAGGCCTGTCCCTTCGTTTGTTAACTTTGAAGATGGTATTCCTGCTGGCTGTATGCTCAGCACGCCGCATCTCAGAGCTACAAGCACTGTCCTGCCGTGATGAGTTTCTCAGAATCACTCCAGAGGCTATCCATCTTCGCATGGTTCCTTCCTTCTTACCCAAAGTGGTCTCAAACTTCCACCTCAACCAAACCATATCCTTGCCTACCACGGACGGTTTGAAGAAGTTGGAAGAAGGTCGAATACTACGCCATCTCGACATCGGCAGGCTACTGTCTAGATACCTGGAAATGTCAGAAGCAGTATGAAAGACGGGACCACCTGTTCGTCCTTCACAGCGGGAAGAAGCAAGGGGAAGCGGCCTCACGGGCAACCATCGCCCGCTGGATCAAAGAAGTTATCAAGGCAGCCTACGTAGAAGCAGGGAAACCACCGCCTCTACAGGTCAAGGCTCACTCTACCAGAGCGCAAGCAGCCTCTTGGGCAGAAACTAGAATGCTGTCGCCTGCAGAGATATGTAAAGCGGCGACGTGGTCCTCCCTCCATACCTTCTCCAGGTTCTATCGTCTGGACGTCCAGGCCAGGGAGGACACAGCATTTGCGAGGGCAATCCTGAACGGACCTCGGGCAGCCTCCCGCCCAGTCCGGGAGTAGCTTTTGTACATCCCACTTGTTTTGAGTCCATCTGCTACACGCTAGGAAATGTTGAGATTACTTACCTGATAATCTCCTTTTCCTTAGTGTATGCAGATGGACTCAGCATCCCGCCCGGCTGCCGGTATACATGGGAATTCACCGACTCACGATAAGCCATGTTTTTTCTTATAATAGGGCATCCACCCTGCCGGGTGTCGACGCCTTCCGGTTGAGAACACTGGCGGTGTCCAGCTACTATCAATCTGTCAGGGTAATCCTGTTCATTTAATCGATCAGTCAGCTACAGCTTTTGCAAGGAAGATTACTGAATTGCTGCACTTCCTGTGGGGGTATATGTACCCATGCTGACGTCAGATCCGTCTCCAACTGCTAGCACGAGCACACTATACCTACTTGTTTTGAGTCCATCTGCATACACTAAGGAAAAGGAGATTATCAGGTAAGTAATCTCAACAATACAGTATCCTGGGTGCGCTGGTACCTGTCATTTCAAATGACATTTGAAATGACAGGCACCAGGAAGTGGATCCCAACTTTAACCAAAGAAAACCTAAAATCCCCTCCTCCCGAAGCAACTCGACATGTAAAATATGTAAAACCTAAAACCCCCTCCTCCCGAAGCGATTCGACATGTAAAATATGTGAATAAGTGTAACCAACTTACTTTTTGTTTCTTTTTCAGCCCTTTCAGCCTTCTCTGCCGTCCTCCGGAGGGGGCAGCAGGCGGGGGCAGCCGGCGGCGAAAGCGGCTTCCAGCAGCCCCCGCTGGCGAAGACGGACGAAGGCACGCCCATAGTGCACGGGCGCTCAAGCCAATGAAAGCACATGGACGGGCGTGCGTGACGTACACCGTGACGTCACGCACGCGCGTTCATGTGCTTTCATTGGCTTGAGCACCCAATTTGGGCGCTCAAGCTAATGGCTAGAGCCAGCGAAGCGCATGATGTCATGGCATACGCTTCGCTGGCAGCGAAGTGTAAGCCGTGACGTCATGCACTTCGCTGGCTAGAGCGCCCAAATTGGGCGCTCAAGCCAATAAAAGCACATGAACGCGCATGCGTGACGTCACGGCGTACGTCACGCGCGCCTGTCCATGTGCTTTCATTGGCTTGAGCGCCCGTGCACTATGGGCGTGCGTTCGTCCGTCTTCGCCAGCGGGGGCTGCTGGAAGCCGCTTTCGCCGCCGGCTGCCCCCGCCGGCAGAGAAGGCTGAAAGGGCTGAAAAAGAAACAAAAAGTAAGTTGGTTACACTTATTCACATATTTTACATGTCGAGTCGCTTCGGGAGAGGGGGTTTTAGGTTTTACATATTTTACATGTCGAGTTGCTTCGGGAGGAGGGGATTTTAGGTTTTTAGGTTTTCTTTTGGAGGAAAGTTTGCCGTCTACCCTTACCCCTGCCTCTAACGCAGGGGTAGGGGTAGGCGGTAAATTAGCAGGTTAAACGCGCAGCTAAACTGCAGGTTAAAAAGGCGATAGTCAGGGCGCGCGTTACTGAATGGGGGGGGGAATAGCTAATCCGATCGTTTATATCTCATATACATGCCGCGGGCGGAAGGGGTTACTCGTTGATTTAAAGAGGTGGTAAGAATGGGTTAAAGGGGATAGTGAATCGCGGGTTGGACTAACTCGGCCAAATTGTGAGTAGAAGGCGGGTTAGAAGCAGGGTAACCGCGGCCGCACTTCACTGTATTGACCTGAGTGTGAGTTACAGGCCCTAGTTACCTATCCGCCTTACACTAAAGTTCTGCAGGACCGGGCAGTACTTTGCACTCACCCTAAGTTTTTGCCTAAGGTAGTATCAGAGTTTCATCTTAATCAATCCATTATACTACCTACCTTTTTTCCCAGGTCCCGTTCCAATCCAGGAGAACAGGCTCTGCATACCCTTGACTGCAAACGTACTCTAGCGTTCTACCTAGATCATACAGCTGCCCACAGGAAAAGCACTCAATTGTTTGTCTCTTTCCATTCCATTAAATTGGGGCAGCCTGTGGGTAAGCAGACTCTCTCCTCCTGGTTAGCGGACTGCATATCCTTTTGCTATCAGCAAGCAGGCATTCCACTTCAGGACCGTGTTAAAGCACACTCTGTGAGGGCCATGGCGACTTCAGTAGCACACCTACGCTCTGTGCCGCTTCCTGACATTTGTAGGGCTGCCACCTGGAGTTCTCTCCATACCTTTACAGCCCACTGTTGCTTGGATAAGGCCGGAAGACAAGATTCCATCTTCGGCCAATCTATCCTGCGTAACCTATTCACAACTTGAAATACCAACACCCTTCTGCCTGCCCAGTAGGATTCAGGATGCCCTCAGCCAAACTTCACCCCAGTTCTAGTGCCTTGCACACCTGTGTACATTTGGTGCATACTCGGACATCCTCAGATCGGTACTCACCCATATGTGAGGACTACCATCCTGCTTGTCCTGTGAGAAAGCAAATGTTGCTTACCTGTAACAAGTGTTCTCACAGGACAGCAGGATGTTAGTCCTCACGAAACCCGCCCGCCACCCCGAGGTGTTGGGTTCGTTACGTTTCTTATTTTATTTTTCGGCACTTCCTGTAGCTTTTAAACAAGACTGAAGGTGGACCCCTGCTGGCTGCAGGGTTAGTGCCATGCTGGGCATGCCCAGTAGGTGTCAGTCAAAGTTCTAGAAACTTTGACAAAAGTGTTCTGTGATTGGGCTCCATCCTGTGATGTCACCCATATGTGAGGACTAACATCCTGCTGTCCTGTGAGAACACCTGTTACAGGTAAGCAACATTTCCTATACTTTTTCTATTCTCCCCCTCTCTTCCAGTGAAATAGCAAGTGAAGATTTTTTTATTTATTTATTTATTTGTAGAGTTTTATATACCGTTATTCGGTAGAGCCATCATAACGGTTTACAAAATATGCAATTAACATTCAATAAAATGCAATTATCATAGTAGTTGGGAACAGAAGATTTTTGTGAATAATATGCATTTTTCTTAGTAGATGATTAACAGTAGAGTGAGGAGTAATGTATAATTCTTTGATTTTTTTTTTTTCTGGATGGATATTTATCCTCTTTCTTGGATGGATTTTCTGATATATTTTTAAATATATTTTCTGATACCCTATTTTAAAAAAGGGTAACAAAAAGCATGTCCAGTACGTTCCAGGTTTTACTCACTAGTAGCTCTTGCATTAGTGTATGAAAGATGGAATTGACTCTCAGGGCCAAGAATTCTATTACCAGCTATTTGCATACTGTTTAAGCTAAAGTACACTGTATGCCCTTCAGGACATATAGTGAGAATTCACCAAATAAAGTGTGAAATACTTTATTTGGCCTGTGATACATTTGAGTTGGCATCGAGGGTTTCTGTCATGGCCATAGATTCCCAGTGGGTTTTTAGACGGGTTGTTTTTATAAACCTTTGATTCTTTGTAACTTCAGACATCTGAGATGTAAGGATTTTCAGGGAAGGATATAGATTAAGTAATTTGGAGGGCTTTCAAAAATTTAACTGCCTTAGGACCTTCTGAGCTGGGAAATCTTTCCTCTTAGAAGTCTATATGGTCACTGTCTCATGGCTGAAAGAGGGTAGGAGTTTCCAAGAAAATGAGGGGATTTAGGTCTATCCTAGACCCTGAGGATCCTGAACCTTTGAAGAGCAGTTCAGAATATTTTCCCTGATCATTATCCTTCCCCATTCGCTCTCCTTCACCCGCTCGAGGGCTCCTGTAGTGTTTTGGGCATATCAATGAGGTTTTAAGCTAGCTGATGAAAGCCTCTCTTGATAATCTTGATTCTTTTGCACAGTAAATTACCTATCTGTAACTGTAGTTACACAACCCTCCCTCTCTTTTTTGATCTTTTGCTTTCTTCCTATTTGATTTGAAATGCTAATTGTTAAACTGACTGAGAGGGCTAGCACTGTATACTGAGACTCAGCAAACTGGGGTTTAACATATCACAGGGACTATATTATCAGTCTTTGGGAGGGGAGAGAAATGGTACTGTTGGAGAAGGAGGAAGGGATGGTGGAAGAAGGGAGGGAGTTGGTATTTCAGTAGAAAATGTGTAGATCAATTGTTCGGGGGGGGGGGGGGGGGAGGGAAGGAGTGTCATAAAAAAAAATTTTCACCCATGTCAACATTTGCCCTAGAGCCAGTCATGACTACATGTACCGAATGTCTCTTTGCCAATGATCTTATTTTAATTAATAATAAAATATGATGGTAGTCTTGGAAAATTGTTTTGTTTTAATAAATTCTGTTATATATATATTTTAAAATTTCCAAGATCACAGTGGCAACATATGATGTATATTAAACTTCAAAGCTCATTTTAGCTGATTCATATGAATCACCAGTGTTTGTTTTTTAAAGGACTTAGTGTTTGAATCTGAATTTTAGTGTCCATAATGTATATTCAGAACTTTTGCAGAGTTCATAGAGAAATCAAATTAAGAGCCTTCACTTTGAAATGAGTAGCATCTGGTTTTGTCACTTGAATAGTCTGTTAATATTTAATGTTCTTATTTTTAATGGAATGCTGCCTTTTATTTCTCTGGATAGGGCTTTGCTGTGCAACCTTGTCACAATTAAGCTGCGATGTTATGAATTAGAGCCAAGTAAAAGCCATTCAGTTGAAGATTATCTGAAGGCATTCCTGGAGACAGAAGTTAAACCCCTCTGGCCCAAGGGCTGGATGCAAGCGAGGTAAGATATATTGTAATCATGAAAATGCTGTGAAAACCTAACAGCACAAGAACCAAGTGCAAGCTGAGGAAGCACAAGTATTTCATGTGCTATTTGTAGGTTCCATAGTCAGTAATTTTTTTTTTTATTCATTACGTCATTTATGTTGTAATAAAGAAATGATGAAGAAAATAGCAAATGATTACATTAGTGTCTTACAAGGAAGAGTAGTAGAATCATGGGATTGATATATAGATAGATGCATGCATACATACATACACACACTTATAGACATACATACATATCCTTCACTATTCAGTTCTAATTTAAGTCTGATCTAGATCAATACTGACTTAAGAAATTCTTTCACCTTTTAAATGAGTTGATGATGTGAAGTGTTAGGAAAAGAGCATTCAATAAAGACTTCTATCACAGGTTTTCTCAGTCTCAAGAGCATGCTGATAGCAGAAGTGGCATCTGCTGGTGGGTAAGCAGGATGTGCAAGAATTGGTTATCTGTGGAGTGTGTGTTTAAAGTTGATTCTCCTAGGACAAGCAAGATGGTAGCCCTCACATGGGTAACATCAGATGGAGCATGGCACAGAAAACTTATGTCAGAGTTTCTAGAACTTTGGGTATGTTGAGCATGCCCTACCACGGGACCACGTGGGGTTCCTTCTTCAGTCTTTTTTCTGCTGAGTTTTTGCCTCGTGTTTGTTTAAAAAAAAAAAAGTATTGGAAAATTTCCTAGCATGTAGCAGATGGACTCAGGACCAATGGGTATAGTGTGCTCTTGATAGCTATTGGAGACTGAGTCAGATTTCAATCTGACGTCAGCACTACATATACCCGTGCAGGAAGCCCTGCTCTTCAGTATTTCTCCGTCTCCTTAACAGTTCAGGACTATACACACACTTGCACAGCGTTAGAAAATCCAAACCAAATCTTAGCTCTACAGAGGAGCCCCGCTCTCCTGCGGTGATACCTAAGGGTGCCTCCCCCAGTTGAGAATTCCTGAGGTGATTTCCGAGATCCCTCCGAGGTAAGCCTTGGTCCAGTAGCCGGCTCCTGGCGTGGACCTAGCCTCCAGGAACGGGAGTAGCTGGGAGGCAGCGGGTGCAATACTGAGCTCGGCAGTGAAGGTAATCTCCCTCTCCCCCTGCAAAAGTATCCGAGGCTTGGATAGCCGCACAGATCGTCCTTCCTGCGTCTGTTCAATCGGGTTGAGCAACCCCGTCCGGCGCGAGGGTCCTCCCTCGTGGAGACTCTCCGGGGGGGAGGGGGGACCATCTTGCCCGCGTGGTCGCTGGCGCCATTTCGCCCCCTTGATTGCCATATTGTCCACACAACTGAGCCGTGCACATAGTGGCATGCTCAACGGGGCCGGACGGACAAATAGGCCCGTGCGCACATCTACCGACCTGCACGCACATCTTTTGAATCCCACGCGCACAGCGTTGGTGCTCCCGGAGCGCACAACTAAGCCTCCCGGCGCGTGCATATACGCGCACAGACAAGTTTTGAATGACTCCATGCACACAAATCATGGCACCACTGGCCAAGAAAGCCAAGGGGCAAGCCCTCTGCCCAGCCTGCCACCTGAGAGCTGTGCAACACAAAGTGGCTACTGCCCTGTGCCTACAGTGCGAAGTGGCTCTGGGGGAACCGGGACAAGGCCCTCCTCTGCCAGTAGAGGAACCCGGCTCCACCAACTATAGTACCCCGCACCTCTCTATCCCCGGCTCTGCCCCTCCTCAGTCGGGCCCCTCGGGGAACGCTGCTGGGATCAATATAGACCCAGGAACCTTTTCCTGGGTGGAATTCTACAGCCACAGGCTCCACCAGAGGACCAAATTCCAGGCCCCTCTCGGCCTCCCCGAGACATGCCTTCTCCGGAGAAAAACCTCCCCTTAGGGGACACGGACTCCTTGGAGGAAGAGCCAGATTCCCTGGAGGAAGGGGAAATCCCTCCGGGAATGGAACCATACTGAACCATGATGCGTTTCTTCTCCAAAGACAAGTTCTCAGACCTCGTGTCTCTGAGCCTGAAGACACTGGCCATCCCAGGCACAAGCACCGCAGTGGAGCCAAAGACGAACCCTGTTTTGGTCTGGCTCCGTCAGGCCTCACGCCATTTCCCAATACTGCAGGCCGTACAACAACTGATTGACCTGGAATGGAATGCTCCGAAGACCAGCTTCAAAGGAGGGCGGGCCCTAGAAGCCATATACCCCTTGGAACCCTCAGCCAATGAACTCCTGGAGTTCCCCATATTGGACGCCATGTTTTGCGCTGTCACAAAGCGCACTACCATTCCAGTTGAAGGAGGAACGGCACTCAAGGATGCCCAAGACAGACGTCTGGAATCCATCCTTAAACAGTCATTCGACGTTTCAGCTGTGTCACTGCAGATTGCTGCCTGCTGTGCCGTGGTGACATGCGCCTGATTGTCACTTGCCAGGAATGCCACCACGCCCATCAAAACACTAGAGCCAGCAATATCCTTCCTCACGGATGCGACCTCCGACCTGGTGCGCACCTCAGCCAGGAGAGAATCATCCTTTGTGGCAGCCAGAAGGCAACTCTGGCTCAGAAGCTGGTCAGCTGATGCGACTTCCAAGTTGAAACTCATGAGAATGCCCTTTAAAGGAGCCCTCCTGTTCGGAAGCAAACTGAAGGAGTTAGCCGACAAATGGGGCGAATCCCCAGTACCTCGGTTACCGGAGGACAAAAACAAAAGAAGCCAATGCCCCTCTCCCCGAACATCTAAGGGCAGAGGATCACAGCGTTTTAGACCATACAAAAATACATAACAAGCCCCTCGCCCCGCAGGCAGGGGCCAGTCCTTTCGGAACAAACACAGCAAGAGGGGAGCCGGCCCAGGCCCCAGCCGCACCCCACAATGAGAATCAACAGACCCATCTACAGGAAGAAGCCATAGGGGGCAGGCTTGCCCTATTCTACCAAAGATGGGTCGAGATAATGTCGGACAACTGGATCCTAACCATCATTCAAGAGGGATACTATGTGGACTCCCACAGCATCCCTCCAGACAAATTTGTGAAATCACCGTGCCACTCCCTCTCCAAGAGGACAGCGGTGGGAGCCACACTGACAAAATTACTCGCCCTAAAGGCAATAACACCGATGCCCACGCACCAACAAAATTCTGGACACTATTCCATCTACTTTATCGTCCCCAAGAAAGAGGGCACGTTCCGGCCCATCCTAGATCCTCAAGTCCGTCCATCGCTACCTGAGGGTACCACGCTTCTGCATGGAAACCCTATGCTCAGTCATAAGGACGGTACAGCCGGGAGAATTTCTGGCCTCTCTCGATCTGTCAGAAGCCTGTCTCTACATCCCTGTCCATCACAATCATCAGCGGTTCCTACACTGCACAATCCTGGACCATCACTACCAGTTCCGGGCGCTACCCTTCGAGCTAGCTACAGCCCCTCAGTCATTCACGAAAATCATGGTGGTAGTGGCGGCGACACGGAGGAAAGAAGGAAACCTCGTACATCCGTATCTGGACAATTGGCTGATCAGGGCAGAATCTCCAGAGGAAAGTCATCAGGCGACCACCTGAGTCAAGGATCTACTGCAGAATCTCGGGTGGGTTGTCAACACACCAAGAGCTGCCTGCAGCCCTCCCAATCACTAGAATTCCTGGGAGTCCAGTTCGACACCAAACAAGACAAGGTCGTTCTTCCCCCTACAAGGAGAAGTAAACTGGACCAGTTGCGAAAACTGCTGATGTTCTCGCCCCAAGGTGTGGGATTACCTCCAAGCGTTCGGCCTCATGACATCAACCCTGGATGTCTTCCCATGGGCAAGAGCCCACATGCGACCTCTACAACGTTCCCTACTGTCACAATGGAACCTGATGTCCCAGGACTATGCCGTTCACTTCTAGCTACCGGCGGAGGCGCTGACCCAGCTCCAATGGTGGCTACAAGAAGACCATCTGAGCAAGGGAGTAAAGCGATCCCCACAGACCTGAGTTTTGCTCACCATGTATGTGAGCCTACGAGAGTGGACAGCCCACTGCCAGGAACTGACTGCCCAGGGGCAATGGGACAAGGAAGAGTCGGGATGGAACATCAACCAACTAGAAGCACGGGCAATCAAACTAGCATGCCTACAATTAAGTCTCAGACTCCGGGGCGAATCTGTCAGTCATGTCAGACAACCCCACAACAGTTGCCTACATCAACCGATAGGGAAGAACCAGAAGCCAACAGGTGTCCCTGGAAATAGACCCCCCCCCCCCCCCCCAATGGCGTGGGCGGAAGCAAACCTACAAGAGATCTCAGCCGCCCACATCACGGGAAAAGACATCGTCACTGCGGATTACCTCAGCAGAAAGAGTCTAGACCCAGGGGAATGGATGCTGTCGACCACAGCCTTCCAGTTGATAGTAAACCGCTGGGGAACACCAGCCGTGGATCTTCTGGCAACCTGGTCCCACACCCAAGTTCCCAAGTTCTTCAGCTGCAGATGAGAACCACAATCCCAGGGGATCGACGCCCTTGTCCAGACTTGGCCACAGGAAGACCGGCTGTACGCCTTTCCTCCATGGCCACTACTGGGCGTGATCATCCGCAAGATAGAACACCACAGGGGGCTAGTATTTCTAGTGACCCCGGACTGGCCAAGAAGGTCGTGGTACACAGACATGCGAAGACTTCTGGCGGGGAACCTCCTGTGTCTACCTCCACACGGGGACCTGCTCCAGCAAAGACCGATCCTCCACGAAGACCCAACTTGAGTCTCTTTTACGGTCTGGCCATTGAGAGGACTTACCTGAAGAAGAGCGGATACTTGTGAGCAATGATTGATACCTTGCTCCGAGCACGCAAGTTTTCCACATCTTTAACTTACATACAAACATGGAGAATATTCGAAGCCTGGTGTGAAGACCATGACATCCTTCCGCGGACAGTCAAAATTCCCATGATCCTGGAATTTCTGCAGGATGGCTTGAGAAAGAGGTTGTCTCTCAACTCCATCAAGGTTCAACTGGCCGCGCTGGCCTGCTTCAGAGCCAAAGTGGATGGCATCAGTCTATCTTCCCATCCAGACGTCTCCCGCTTCCTGAGAGGGGTCAAGCAAAAACGACCACCACTAAAGTGGCTGGTACCCTATGGAATCTCAATCTAGTACTCAACTTCCTAGCAGGAGCTTCTTTCAGACCTACACTTGGTCTGTCCCTACGGCTCCTGACCTTGAAGGACTGCATTCCTAGGGGCAATATGTTCAGCCCATCGCATCTCCAAACTTCAAGCACTATTCTGTCAGGAACCGTTCCTCAGATTCACACCGGGACCCATACAGCTACGCACTCTCCCCTCCTTCCTTCCAAAGGTAGTTTCTCATTTCCATCTAAACCAAACCATCTTGCTGCCATCTCCAGATGAGCATAAGGACTCTGAAGACTCATGCCTTCTATGCCATCTTAACGTCGGCAGACTTCTAGTCCGATACCTGGAAGGATCGGAAGCCATACGAAAGACAGACCACCCGTTTGCCCTTCACAGCAGGAAGAAACAAGGGGAAGCAGCCTCGTGGACAATCATAGCCCGCTGGATCAAAAGTAATCAAGGCGGCCTACATAGAGGCAGGCAAGCCTCCACCTCTACAAGTCAAGGCCCATTCCACAAGGGCCCAGGCAGTGTCCTGGGCAGAAACCAAGATGCTGTCACCCACCAAGATCTGTCGGACAGCGACGTGGTCTCCCATTCACACCTTCTCGAGGTTCTACCGCCTGGATGTTCAGACCAGGTAGGACATAGCTTTCGCAAGGATTGTACTAAGTGGGCCACGGGCAGCCTCCCACCCGGTTTGGGAGTAGCTTTTGTACATCCCATTTGTCCTGAGTCCATCTGCCTCAAGCTAGGAAATGGAGAAATTACTTACCTGATAATTTCGTTTTCCTTAGTGTAGACAGATGGACTCAGTATCCCACCCATGGCTGCCCCAAAATCCGGAAACTTCGGGTGACAATCCTCGAGAGCAAGACAAACACGGGTAAGCCAGACTTTACCCCTAGTTAAGACACCCATAATTGCAGGGTGTCGGAGTTTCTCGGTTGAGTGCACTGGTGATCTCCAGCTAGAAATCACGACAACCAGTTCGTTAATCAAGTTATTCATGTTACTCAAGTTGATCGAGTTAAGCAAGTTAATCAAGTTATTCAAACACACATATATCCACAATTGCTTTTCGAGGAGAATTCTGAAGAGCAGAGCTTCTTGCACAGGTATATGTAGTGCTGACGACAGATTGAAATCTGACAGTCTCCAACTGCTATCAGGAGGAGTACACTATACCCATTGGTCCTGAGTCCATCTGTCTACACTAAGGAAAACAAAATTATCAGATAAGTAATTTCTCCAATTTCCACCGATTGGTTTCAGATTTTTCCCACATGCAGGTTGCTCTCAGTCCCATTATTCTAGACAGGTTTTTCAGCGGCTTGGTCAGTTTTCTTTCACTTCCGTTCCCCCTTGGCGGTGCCTTGGTTCCCACCATCGATCGCCCATTGTCGTTTTTCGACCCTTCAGTTCATATCGTCATGGCCTCGTCGGGTTTTCATCGGTGCTCTCAGTGCTGCCTGAAGACCACGTCCATCACTGACCCAAACAATGTGTGCATCCTCTACCTGGGGGCATCGCACAACGTCCTGAGGTGCCACTTGTGCGACCAAATGACATCAAAGGGGTGTTGCACTCGCATTGAGAAGATGGAGAAGCTCTTTGGGGTGAGAAATTCCAAGCCATCGGCATCTGTCTTCGACGCCATGAAGCCACACCGATGGACACCGAGCCATAGACATCGGCGGGGCTGTCCGCTCTGTCAATACCACCGGCGGATAGGGGTGCCGGGGACTGGCCCCTGTCAGTCTCTTCCAGGTCCAGGACATTGGGGGGTGGTTCTTCGATGCATGGTGTGGGGCTCTGTTTGCTGTTGGCCCCCAAAGCACCCCGCGGCAGGAAGTACCTATCCTCCATCAATGCCGGGGGTCCGCAACAGTCTCAATCGGTCCTGGTGTCAGTCACCGATCCATCTCAGGGCTCAGAGGAGGACCTGGCTACTACACCTGTCTCCCAGTCTGTTTTGGCATTGGCAACTTTTGAGGCGGAGTTGGAGCACAGGGTCTAGCTGGCGGTCCATCAGACACAGCCGGGCATAGAGCCAGTGGCACCAACAGCACTGGTGCCAAATCTCTCCCTGTGGGAAGCACTGCTGGAGTGTCTCGATGTGCTCATTGGAGTGTTACCAACCCAGCTGGTGCTGGTTCCCAGGGGGCCATTGATGCCCAGCGGGGCACCGATGCTCTTCCCCGTCCAGTGCACTGATCATTGCCGGTTCCTCAGATGAAGAGGAAGCTCTGTTGAGGCCAGTGTGGACACTGCAGCTTGAAGCCCCCTTGTCCAGCTTTGCTGGAGCTGGCACTGGTACCACTGGTGCCTAAGGCTCTGCATGAAGGCTGAGCATCTAGGGCTCCATCCCCTGTGGACTACAGTGAGGATGAGGCCCCGTATGGCCCCTGGGAGGAGGACCCTGCAGAAGAGGTCACGGAGGGTCTCCCCTCAGAACCATCTCCTCCTGAGAACCTGACCTTTGCAGGTTTTCTACAGGTGATGGCTGAGGCCATCCCGTTTTAGCTGATGATGGAGGATGATGCAAGACCCAAGATGCTGGAAATCCTCCAGTTTGTGGAGGCTCCTAAAGAGATCATGGCGGTCCCAGTGCACAGGATCTTTAGGAATTGCTGTTGAGGATTTTGGAGCACCCCCTCAAGGTACCTCCTGTATAAAGGAAGGCGATGGGGTTTACCTCATCCAACAGGCTACCGGATTTTAAACGCGTTAGCTGGCACACCAATCAGCAGTGGTCAAATCCGCTCTCAAGAAAGCCAGACGTTCTCGGACCCATGCCTTGGCACCCCTGGGGAAGGATCACAGAACACTGGACATGTTTAGGAGGAAGGTCTTGCAGGGGCTGATGCTTGTCCACATTGCTTCCTACCAGCTCTATATGATCCAGTACTCTCGCAACCTCTGACAGCAGGTGCAGGAGGCGACCAAGCGGCTGCCTCAACAGCAGCAAAACGCCTTTCTTTCGCTGATGTGTCAGGGTCTGGAGAGCAGAAAGCACAAGGTGCATTCCACCTATGATGTTTTCGAAATGGCAGCAAAAATCTGTGGAATGAGAATTGGCACCCGCAGGATGGCATGGCTGCTGGCCTCTGATCTCCAAACAGAGGTCCAGGAAAGACTCTGCCCTGCCATGTACTAGAGAGAACATAACATAAGATATGCCATACTGGGTCAGACCATGGGTCCATCAAGCCCAGTATCCTGTTTCCAACACTGGCCAATCCAAGTCACAAGTACCTGGTAAGTACCTAAACATTAGATAAAACACAAGCTGCTGTTGCTTATTAATTACCGTAATAGCCGTTTATGGATGTTTCCTCTAGGAACTTATCCAAATCTTTTTTAATCCCAGTTACACTAAGAGCTGTAACCACATCCTCTGGCAATTAATTCCAGAGCTTAACTATGCACTGAGTGTAAAAGATTTTTCTTTGATTTGTTTTAAATGAGCTACTTGCTAACTTCATGGAGTGCCCTCTAGTCCTTTTATCTGAGAGAGTAAATAACCGATTTACATTAACTTGTTTAAGTCCTTTCATGATTTTATAGGCTTCCATCATATCCCCCCTCAGTCATATCTTCTCCAAACTGAACAGCCCTAACTTCTTTAGCCTTTCCTCATAGGGCAGCCGTTCCATGCCCCTTATCATTTTGGTCACCCTTCTCTGCACTTTCTCCAGTGCAGCTATATCCTTTTTGAGATGCAGTGACCAGGATTGCACACAGTATTCAATGTGCAGTCTCCCCATGAAGCGATACAGAGGTATTATAACATCCATCTTTTTATTTGCCATTCCCTTCCTAATAATTCCTAACATTCTGTTTGCTTTTTTGATTGCCACAGCACACTGAGCTGACAATTTCAATGTATTATCCACTATGACACCCAGATCTCTATCCTGGGTGGTAACTCCTAAGATAGAACCTAATATTGTGTAACTACAGCAAGGGTTATTTTTACCAATATGCATCACTTTGCACTTGTCTATGTTTGGGCTTCCAAATGGTAGATTAAATCTATCTTCCAGTCTCTTAAGGTCCTCCTGCAATTATCCTGATCTTGCCAATATATTAACTTGATTGCTACTGCAGGCCATTGTTAAAGGGGGTTAAAATAAAGTCCCTGAAATTTATTAAGGTTTTCTAAATTTCATAGAGTCCCTGCTTCTTACACAACTTTGAAATAACTTTAACAACTCAACATTCCTCTTCAGTCAGACCAATCCAGACACATGGGGTATGCTCATCAACCAGCAAATAGAGACAGACTAACAGGTTTGCTGACATTTCTTATAGGTTCCCTTGCTGACCTCTGCCTGCCAGTATTATGTCTCTAGCAAAAGGTAGGCAAGCATCCTGTGCTTTGAGCTAAGGCATGGTTAAGCACCTCCTGAGGTGAAAGCTTCATACTTCCGATTGAGCATAGCGCTGTGCCAGCAGACGTCCAGATTCTTGAAATAGTTTAACTGTTCAGCTGTTTTTGTCCCATTGCCCCCTCCCCCCCCCCCCCCCCATTATCCTTTTCAAGTGAGTTTGTCTTTTTTCTTAGTTTACTTGTTTAAGGGTTTAAAAAAAAAAAAAAAGGCAAGCAATAGAAGTCTTGAGCAGGAGCAGTTTGACCAGAGCCAATTCTGGTATCTAGGCATATGATTATAGTTGCTCCATTAGAGCGCAGGAGAACGTGTGCACTGTGCTTGGTGTGTGGGTTGCTGCAAAAGAAGGCAGGGGGAGGTTCCATGTGCGATGGGTGTACAGAGGATAATAAGAATAGGGAGCAGATATAAATTGTCCTAGTGGGCCTGCATTGGCAAGGCAGTTGGTCCAGCCTGTTCCTGCTAGTGTACTTTCTACTGCAGTGGAAACAGTAGCTATTTTGAAACTGCAGCTGGGGATGCAGACCAAGGACTTCCTAGGTTGGTTCTCATGGGACAGGAGGCTGAAGCAAATTCCTCCATAGCTATGTTTGCAGCTGCATTTAAATGGCCAGCTTCCTCTTTCTCTGACTCAGTTCCCTCTTCTGCCTGGGCCTTGATTTCTGTAGAATTTTTAAATGCTTGCACCAGGCATTTCATATGGAACAGAACTCTACTCTAGGACCTTCTCCTGTGTTGCCTCCCTCTCCCAAGGGGTGGGGGTGGATAGAATGGAAAAGTGAAAAGTTCTCCGATATTAGGGTCATAGGATAGCTAGAAGAAGGGGAGTTATCCCCCAGTAAGGAAGTTGGTCCTTCTCTGGTTAGACTGTTTCACAGGGATGAACTGTCTGGCTTGCTTTCTCATTCCTTATATATACTTAATATTGCTGAAGAAAAGATTGAGGTGGGTCCTGAGGCTTCAGAAAACACTCCAGATCTTTTCCTTTACAAAGATTGGTCAAGGATCTGGTTGATCTGGATTGGGATTCACTAGAGGACAACTTTAAAGTGGACGGGCACTAATGAAGATATACCCCCTTTCTTCCCATGAAATGAAAAAACTAAGATTCTCTAAAGTGGACACATTGGTATGTGCTGTCCCTTGAAGGGTTGCGCAGCTTTCAAGTATGCACAGGACAGAAAAATAGAAGCAGTACTTAAGCAAGCCTTTGAGGCTTCGAGTAAGGCTCTTCAAGAGGCAGTGTGTAGTTGTACTGTGACAAGCGCGCATTTGTACCTGTCACAGCAAATTCAGGAAAGTACATTGGATGGTACTGGGGCAGTCCTTGATGAGGCATCTCAGGTGCAACTGGGGGCAGCCTCTTTGGCAGATTCTTTCCTTTCCACAACAAACCAAAAACCATATCCAGACTGTCAATGTACAATGACAAAAATCCCAACGGGAACAGTCTCTTACAGTGTCTCAAAAGTATTCCTTTAACAAAATGTTATTATTTATCAAAAAATTAGAAATCCAAGTTAACAACCCAATGTTGCTTTTAACAATTATCTGAATTTTAAAAGAACATACAACATTAATACAATGTGGGTATAACCCCTCCAAGAATACACACACACTGTCATATCACATGTTGAAGCTGTTGGGCCACATGGCCGCAACTGTCCATGTTACTCCCTTGGCACGCTTACACATGCACAGAGCCCAGTGGACCCTGAGGTCGCGGTGACGCCAGTCCACGCAGAGCCTCTGGGCTAGCATCAGAGTCACTCTGACTCTACGGGACTCTTTGTCCTGGTAGCAGGTTCTCTCCAATTTGGAACGGGGAATATCTTTCCAAAATCCCCTTATCCAAATTGTCCTAACTACAGATATGTCCACCCTGGGTTGGGGAGCTCATTTAGAGGGGCTCTGCACCGAAGGCATGTGGTCTGCTCAGGAAGGTATGGTGTCAAATCAACTTCTTGGAGCTGCAGGCACTATGGGCTTTCAGAGATCGGCTGTCCAACAAAATTGTCTCAATGCAGACAACCAGGTTGCAATGTATGTCAACAAGCAGAGAGGCACAGGGTCGTACCTCCCTCCTGTGTCGAGAAGCGGTCCAGATCTGGTCCTGGGGCTTGTCCCATGGGATGATATGTAGGATGTTGTATCTGGCTGGAACAGAGAATGTGGTAGCAGACAGACTGAGTCACACCTGCAGACCCCACGAGAGTTCTCTGGACCAGGGGCTGTCGAACCAGATCTTCCACCTCTGGGGAAACTCTGAGGTGGACTTGTTTGCATCACCCTGCAACAGGAAGGAAACTCTGTTCTGCTCCCTGTGCAGGTCAGTCGGCAAACCAGCCATTAGACGTCTTTGCCCGACATTGGGACAGGGGTTTTCTGTGCACATATCCTCAGATTCCTCTAGTCACAAAGACACTCTTGAAGCTTCATGAGGACCGAGGGATTATGATTTAATGTCCCAGAGTCCACGAAGATTCAGCTTGATTTTGTTTTAAGAGTTGTCCCTTCAGAGGTCTCATTTAATTAAGAGCTTTTCTCAGGAAGCTGTGCAAACTCTTGCATTCTAGGAAACATTTTACTACTATGGCATAGGTGAGAGTTTGGTGCATCTTTAAGGATTGGTGCACTAATAAGAATTGGGTGATGCTTTTGTGAAAATATATTTCTGACCACTTGGTGTCCCTCTTGATCTGTGTTTAATCTGTTTTACAAAAATGATACATTTTAAGTTTTAAAAATACTTTCATTTTTCTCTGAAGAAGTTTATTGAATGAGTGCCTACTGCTGATTATGGCAAGATTTCAAAAACCTACTGCCTTCATAGGTTAAAAATAATCAGAAAAAGTATGACTCTGAAACCCTAATTTTTCTAACAGTGTTTAAGAACATATGTAAATAAAGGTCAACAAAGAAAATAAATATATAAGGTGAATCCTTTTTATTGGACTAACTTTCTACATATGGAGGGTAATTTTCAGTAGTGTGCATGTTGGTATATATAGGCATAAGAGAGTGTACACAAAGTTCTGCCTGTATTGTGTAAACTGTGACAGGAGCAACACAGTTTAGTAGTAAAGATACAGTATATTTTATAAAGTACACATCTGTTTCATTAAGTGTACCTTTTTTTAATGCAAGAGCTGCATCATTTCTATACATATTTTACAAAAGTATGTGTGCATTTTGTGTATGAAATAATTGTAACACATGCTGTAATTACCACAGTTTTCGTGTGGTGGCAGGTATTTTTTAAAGGATGCACGTACTTTTAACAACAGTTTGGCAACACCTCTAGTTGTTCATCTAGATCTTTCAGCACCACTATGACCTCCCCCCACCACTTAATTCATACCTCCAACCCTAAAACTGCAGATAGTGATCATCAGATGGTATGGTTCGATTATAGCAGCCAGGATAAGCTCTTGGAGGAGAAGTCCATTACCTGCTATTAATCAAGTTGACTTAGAAAATAGTCACCGCTATTACTAGCATCAGTAGCATGGGATCTTCTTAGTGTTTGGGTAATTGCCAGGTTCTTGTGGCCTGATTTGGCCGCTGTTGGAAACAGGATGCTGGGCTTGATGGACCCTTGGTCTCACCTAGTATGGCAATTTCTTATGTTCTTACTTGCTAAAAGATTTCTGACAAGGAAGGCTTTGGTGCCATGTGTCCTACAGTTCTTGCAGGAAGGCTTAGATAAAGGTTTGGCTCTAAATGCATTCAAAGTACATGTAGCGGCAATTACACACTTAAGAGTTTGTGTTTTGCATGGACCTCTGTCCTCCCATCTGGATGTATCATGTTTTCGAAAGGGAGTAAAGCACATAAGGATCACCTTTAAGAAATCTGGTTCCTTGAAATTTGAACTTGGTTGTGACCTACTTGACAAGGCCACCCTTTGAATCTTTGAAGATTTTGATTAAATATCTCACACATAAGACTGTATTCCTGGCAGCTGTGTTCTACTAGGCAGATTTCTGACTTGCAGGAGTTTTCTGCAGGGAACCCTTTTTGTTGCTTTCAAACAAATTAAAGATTTGCACAATTCCTTCCATTCTTCTGAAAGTTGTTTCACCCTTTCCTCTTAAATGGTGTCTTCCTTCCATAGGGATTTATGTGAAGCTGCGTATTCTAACTTTCATTTGGACAAAGAGGAAGTCTCTTGTGATACTTGAAAGTCATAAATATTTTCAGAAAATCTGATTTTGTTTGTTTTTGTCTGGAGAACCAAGGAGAGGCGAAGAGGCTCATAAACCTATGTTGATGTGTTGGATAATTGATGTGATTGAAGCAGCCTACGTAGATAAGAGGCTTTCATTGCCCAGGACTTTAAGGCCACTCTCCACTTGATCCCTAGCAAATTTGTGGGTGGCACCTCAGTTGGTGGAAATTTTGTAAAGCGATGACCTGGACTTTTTTGCATTCATTCTCAAAGCATCTGCTTGATATTTGATTTAATGGGACACAGCCAGCCTCACAAATGTGCTACTTTTTTTGAAAGTGTGAATAAATGTGGACAAATGTGAACCGGTAGTTGTGGTGTATTTGTATTTTCATAGTAGTTAAATCACAAGCAGATTGTGATAAATTGCAGGAGGACCTTGTGAGACTGGAAGATTGGGCATCCAAGTGTAGTTGAAATTTAATGTGGACAAGTGCAAGGTGATACATATAGGGAAAAATTTACCTTTGCTGTAGTTGCACAATATTAACTTCGATATAAGGAGCTACCACCCAGGAAAGAGATGTGCTGTGACAGTCAAAAAGGAATTATTAGGAAGGGAATGGGGAATAAAACAGTGGATGTTATAATGCCTCTATCTCTCCATTGTGAGACCACATCTTGAATATTGTGTGCAGTTCTGATAGTCTCATCTCAAAAAAAGATATAGTTGCACTGTAGAAAGTACAGAGAAGGGCAACTAAAATGATAAAGGGCATGGAATGGCTCCCCTATGAGGAAAGGCTAAAGAGGTTAGGGCTGTTCAGCTTTGAGAAGAGAGCTTTAGGGGGATATGAAAGGACTTGAACAGCTAAATTTGAATCGGTTATTTACTCTTACAGATAATTGACTAAGGGTCACTTCTTGAAGTTAGCAAGTAGCACATTTAAAACAAATTGGAGAAAGTTCTTTTTAACTCATCACACAATTAAGCTCTGGAATTCATTGCCAGAGGGTGTGGTTAAAGCAGTTAGTGTAGCTGGGTTTAAAAAAGGTTTGGATAAGCTCCTGGAGGAAAATTCCATAAACTGCTATTAATAAAGAATAGCCACTGCTTTTAACAGTATTAGTAGCTTGGGATCTATTTAATGTTTAGGTATTGTGACTTGGATTGGCCACTGTTGGAAACAAGATACTAGGCTTGATGGACCCTTGGTCTGATCCAGTATGGCATATCTTATGATCTTATGTTCTCAGAAGAAACTTCTTTCGGATCAGAGATTTTGAGCAGTTTGGCAGAATCCTGCCCACTTGAGAAGTAGCTTTAGTGCATCCATGTGTCTGGTCTGGTTGGATGAAGGAAAAGAAATTTGTTCTTAACTGTTGATTTCTTCTCCTTGAGTCCAGTCAGACACTCCCTGTTCTGCCAAACATGAGTATCTGGTGTTGCATATTTCAGGAAGAATTAATAGTTGTAGTGTTAACCTTGCTCTGTGGTAAGTTTCAAAGTTAAGTCTGTTATAGAATCTATGTTCTGTGATTCTTGTTCTATCTGTATTCTCCTGGAAGCCCCCGGTTGGGGGGGGGAGGGGAGTTGGTGAATTTCTTCTTAGCTTGTAATAGGACATAACTGGCAGACTGAAGTCTGCACAGGAGCCTATAAGGAATGAGATCAGCAAATCTGCTAGGCTCTGTCCCCCATCTGCTGGTTTTTTAACATAACCCATGCATTTAGACTGGTCTGGCTGGACTCAAGGAAAGAAAATAATCAGGTAAGAACACATTTCTCCTTAAAATACAGATATAATCCAGCAGCAGCATGTGGGCTAAATTAGTTTCTTTGCACTGAGTGTCTTATGGATGATGATGTATCTGTTGGTGAGAGGCTAATTGTGTGCATCTGGTAGAAAAAAGCTCCTGGATCTCAAAAAATGAGCCCAAACTCTGGAGGCTAGAGTAGTAGACCTGGAATAGCTGAGGCAGACAGTGGAATACAGAGACCACCTGAGGCATAATGACACAGTTCCACCACCAGTCTGGAAGCCCCTAAGCTGCTTTGGATAAGCCAGTTCACCTGGAAGGAGAGCATTACCTTGGTGTGGCAGGAAGTGATTCTGCAGCTAGGATCTGCCCTCACACCAAGAATATGCTTCTAGAGCAGGGGTGGGCAATTAATTTTCCCATGGGGCCGCATGAGAAATTGGGATGGTTTTAGAGGGCCGGACTAATATAATTAACTCAGTTCTCAATAGCCCTACTTATGAAAAGACAGCAGTTTACCACCTATGCATGTCCTCTGAGAAAACACAACAAATAAGACCGATACAAACGCTTACATGCTAGCAAAATATCTCATCTCGGTAACAGACACAGAACCGACCTAACATACTCCCAGGATCTGTAGTAATGCACATAAACTAATCCACACACAGTTACACCTGTATTATGGAATACAAAACAGGAGCAACCCTATCTATGAAAAGGCAACACCACAAATATTAAATCAGGTCCTAAAAACCAATACACCTCTTATTAGGAAAACAGAATAGCAAGCAGCTATAGATCCCCACACAGAAATAATTGTAAAACTATACTAATAAGCAGAATAAATGTTTCAAAACAGCTATGAACAGAATAACATCCAACAATTAAAAACTCATAAAAACTATTAAACATTCTCCAAACACCAATAAAATATTTCAAAAAAGCAGACATCACACAATTAAAATGGCAGTCAAGAAAAATAAACTTAAAGCCATCTTTACTTACCCCCTCCAGCAGCTCTCCTACTCCCCTTCCCTGCAGGCCGTGGCACACACCAGAAGCAGCAGTAGAAGCTAAGCTCTATACTTATGATCCTCTTCCTTAGTGCCCATGTCTCTCACACACACACCATACCAGTCATGCCCCCATGACCAGTTTCTGTCTCTCACACACCAATCATCTCCCAAACAGTCTTTGGCACACGCACCAGTCACCTTCCTGAACAGTTTCTCTCATGCCATACACACACACACAGAGGCTTCCCACTCCCGTGTTCTTCTTACATATATGGGCTTCTCACTCTCATAATCACTTTCTCTGTCTCACACACACACACACCCACACATACACTCACCAGTCTCTCACTCCCATGCTTGTTCTCTCCACATGCACAGGCTTCTCATTCCCATAATCACTTTCTTTCTCTCTCTCTCTCTGTCACACACACACACTCACCAGTCTCTCACTCCCATGTTCTCTTTCAGATATACAGGCTTCTCCCTCCCATGATGTGTCTCACACACACCCAGGTTTCTCACTCCCATGCTCTCTCTTCACATGCACAGGCTTCTCATTCCCATAATCACTTTATTTCTCTCTCTCTCTCTCTCTCTCTCACACACACACACACCAGTCACCTGATCTCACTCATGCATACACACACACACAGGCTTCCCACTCCCAAGTTCTCTTTCAGATATACAGGCTTCTCCCTCCCATGCTGTCTCACACACACCCAGGTTTCTCACTCTCATGCTCACTCTCTTCACATGCACAGGCTTCTCATTCCCATAATCACTTTCTCTCTGTTACACACCAGTCTCTCTCTCATTTCCATGCTCGCTCTCCACTGCACAGGCTTCTCATTCTCTGAATCACATTCTTTCTCTCACATTCACACACACCAGTCTTTCTCTCACACACACAGTCACCTTACCAACCAGTCTCTCACTCTCATGCATGCACACACACACACACACAGGCTTCTCACTCTCATGCTCACTCTCTTCACATGCACAGGCTTCTCATTCCCATAATCACTTTCTCTCTGTTACACACACACCAGTCTCTCTCATTTCCATGCTCACTCTCCACATGCACAGGCTTCTCATTCCCTGAATCACATTCTCTCACATTCACACACACACCAGTCTTTTTCTCTCACACACACCGTCACCTTACCAAGCAGTCTCTCTCTCTCATGCATGCACACTCACCCAGGTTTCTCACTCCCACAACACCAGGCTTCTTACGCTCATGCTTTCCCACATACCCAGACTTCTCACTTCCATGCTTTTTCTCTCTCACACACACACACATCAGTCACCTCCCTGACTAATGTCTCACACTCTCACATACACATCAGTCATCTCCCTGAGCAATCACTTTCATTGTCTCTCACATACACACATCAGCTCTCTGACCAGTCAATCACACACAGGCTGGCTGGCTGCTTCTCTCTCTTTCTCACTTCCTCTCCCCCCCACCGGAGCACAAATGGGAGCTGCAGCAGCCCCCGAAGGCCAAGAAAGAAGAATCCCATCGGCCGCGGGAGGCTCATGCTGCTGACTCCTTTCTCGATTACTGGCTGCTTCAATTGCTCGGGGACCGACGCTGCAGCCGACGCGGCACGGCTCTTTCTCCTTCCCGCGCACCGCTCCGTGTATCACTTCCTGTTCCGGGTCACGGGAGGGGGGGTGCAGGCGCGGGAAGAAGAAAAGGCCAGCCGCGGGTACCACAGCTTCTAACACTGCTGCCGTTCCCACTGGGCTTGAACGTGCTGACAGCCCAGCGGCAGCGGGAGAGACCGGGAGCGCGCGCCGCGGACCGGCAAAAAACTCCCGCGGACCGGTGGTTGGGGGCCCCTGAAAAAGACCACGAAAGGCGGAACTGGTAGGTAGGTAGGAAAGAAACTCGAGCGAAGACACGCTGCCCGATTGGCCGGTGCTGGGCAAGCCTTGCCCAGCACCGGCCAATCGGGCAGCGTGTCTTCGCTCGAGTCACTCCCTCCCCCCCCCCCACCGAACGCTGTAAAAAAAAACAGTTCATTCTCCGCTCCCTCGCTCCCCGATTGGCCGGCCAATCGGGGAGCGAGGGAGCAGAGAATGAGGCACGCTGCCTTCCCTTGAGGGAAGGCAGCGTGCCTCATTCTCCGTCTGCTCTCAGCAGTGGGCGGGCCGGTCACAGACCGTAGGCGGGCCGGATTCAGCCCGCGGGCCGCCCCTTGCCCAGGTCTGTTCTAGAGGCATGTGCCCTGGAGGGAAGGATTAGGACTACTGATGTAGTTGGTGAGTCAGTCATTAGGAATGTAGATAGCTGGGGGCTGGTGGGCATAAGAATGGCTTGGAAACTTGGCTGCATGATGTGAAGGCAACAGACCTCTCACCCCTCTCCTAGATAGGATTTTAAAGAGTACAGGAGAGGAGCTGACTGTCCTGATACATGTAAATAATGACATAGGAAGGTATGGGAGGAAGTTCTTGAAGCCAAATTCAGTATTTTAGATAGAAAATGAAATCCAGAACCGTCAGGGTTGCAATCTCAGAAAAGCTCCCCATTCCATATGCAGGATTGAAAAGGTAGGTTGAATTCTGGAGTCTCAGTATATGGATAAATTGATGATGGAGGGAAGAGAGCTCTAGAATTTTTAGGAAATGAACATTTTGAGGAAGGGAGAGCTTATTCCAATAGGATGTGATCCACCGTGACCTAGGTCGAACTTGGCTACTGGCGCTAATATTTTGAAAAGGAGAGAGTAGCTGTTAAACTAGATCAGAGGGGAAAGCTGACAGTCACTCGGAGCACATGGTTTAGAGAATATCTTTTAAGAATACTAGAATAGTGATGTTAGAATATCCTGATAGGTTATGATAAAGGCTGAAGTAGCCCAAGTGGAATTAAAGAACAGAAAAATATGAAAGAATCCAAATTACCTGTATCAAATGCTGATAAACAGGTTGTGAATAAAAATACAAATAAAAAAACTTACTTGAAATTTATTTAGTTTTAATGCCAGAAGTCTTAAAAATTTAGTTTGGAGAGTTAGAATGTTTAGCATTTAATGAAAATATAGGAATAATGAGCATCTTGGAGACCGTTGGCAGCAGGATCATCAATGGGAGTGATAGTGTATAAATTTAATTTAAAAAAAACAAAAAAACAGGGCAGATTGAATTGGTGGAAGAATGGTGAAGAATCAAGCTGGATAAAAGTCCTGCAGGAAACAATGCACATCTTTATGGATAGACATTCTATGTGTGACAGTGAAGAATATAGCAGTAGATGTACCATCCTGTCCGCCTGGCCAGAATGAAGAATTGGGCCGTGAAGTGGCAACAAAAATTAGAAGGGCAAATAAAATTGGCGGCATAGTAATGGAGATTTCAAGTTCACTGTATTGATTGCAACATTGCCTTATCAGGACCTGCTAGGGAGGATAATTTCTGGATGCGTAAATGACTGCTTCATGGAGCAGCTGATCCTGAAGTCAATGAGAAGGGGAGCTATTTTAGACCTTGTTCTCAGTGGTTTTGTGCTGGAGGTGGATCCTTGGGCGTGGAGGTGGGGTTGACACAACCTGCAGGCAAGGGCCTATGAGTCCCCACCATCAGTAGGTGGAGTGGGCTGAAGCTAGAGGCCACTGGAGCTTCATCTTTACCAGTCCACGTTCCCCTCGGGTTGAACCTTTGGGTGCCGGGGCCGGCAGGACTTAGGCGGGACCTCGAGATTGGACGTCAATGGCAGGTAGTTCAGCCCAGAGACAGCAGCCAGAAGCTGGCGTAGTATTATCCTGGACTGGTCCCAGTACAGGAACCCAAGCACCAAGGAACGAGGATTGACTGAAGGTGCTTGAGCAGAGAAAGGCCAGAGCCTTAGGAATCCAAGTCCAGAGGATAGGGACAGAGGCGTCACTGTCGAACTTGAATGATAACTGGTGGCAATTGGAAGGTGTAGCAAGCAACATAGAATTCTGGACACAAAGGAGTCTATAGCGTAGTCCTCCGTAGCAGTGGTCAAGGCACAGAGAAGGCAGGTGTGGTCAGGCATAGCAATGGTCAAGTCACAAAGGAGGCAGGTGTAGTCAGGCGTAGCAGTGGTCAGGCTTGGAAAAGGCAGGCAAGGTCGGACGTAGCAGAATTCTGCACCAGGAGATCAGTCAAAGTACAGACGAGACGAACGAGGACACAGGAACTTGTAGAGACACTCAGGAACATGGAACGAGGAAACAGAGAGACAATGAGTACTCAGAACCAAACAGGGAACCGAGGAGACCTGTTGCAAAGGCAACACTTCAGTGCGAGGCCTGAGCATTTATACGCTGAAGGATCTAACGTCAGTATCCGGGTCTGCGGCCAGGTTCCCGCCGCGGGCCCTTTAAAAGGTTTACTAATGCGCGTGCCTAGGGAGGGGCGCGGCGCTGCTGGCGGCGTCTCTCCACGAACCACGCGGAGAGGCCCGACAGATGGAGGTATCCTGGCTGGAAATCCCAAGAAGTGGAGCAGGGCCGGAGGTGCTGGTGGGAGCCCGAGGACGGAGCCAGCGGCCCATTGCCGCAAGCAACAGGGAGCTGGAGTCTGGAGGTTGCTTAGAAAGGTGAGAGGGCCGCATAGCAGGGATGCCGCGGTCAGCGAGCGTAACAAGTGGAATGCAAAACCTGGTACAAGGGATAACTGGCAATGTTGTTTTACAATAGTAATCATAAATCAGTTAAATTTGACAATCACTGGAGGGAAGGACATTAAGGTAAAGTACTGCAGAAGTACTTTATAAAATTAAAAAAAAAAAAAACCAACCTACAGTAAAATGAGGAAATTAGAAAAATAACTGAAAAAGAGTGGTTACAAAGTTTAGAAGTTTGCATGAGGCATGGATATTGCTTAAAAATACCATATTAGGAACCCAAATAAAATGTACTATGCATTTAAAAAGGTCAAAGGAAGACCAGACTGCCAGTATGGTTAAATGGTAAGGTGAAAAAAGCAGTGAACTTCAGGAGAGTAGAGCTGCCTGCTTGCCCTTGACTGATTTTTTTATTTTTTTATTTTTATGTGAAGAACTTATAGTCCGCCTATTTCCAATTTGTTTGCTGAGATTGTGCAATAGTTGATTCCTCACTACTTGAGCTGTTTAGCCCTGCCCACCTGACACCACTTCTCAGTTCGAGCCTACAATAACACCCGGTAGGCTGACCCAAGGCACGCCTCTTCTACATAATTCTTCCTACCTATCTTAACTCCTAGCCCAACCTGTGCCCTTTCTCTAAATAATTGTTTTAAATTGTTTTGTAGTATGTTTTTGCGTATTTATTATGTATCTTGCTACCTGTAAACCGTTTTGACTAGCTTTATGTTGTAAAAGCAGTATATAAACCTTTTTAAATAAATAAATCTGATACCAGCAGTGTGTTGCCCCAAATATGTTCACCTATTTGAGAGCTCCTTCAAGAGCCAGGTGAAAGTCTGTAGTAAGCTAGGATAACTGTTTCTATTAGACTGGATTGTAGGTTAAATGGATCAGTTTGCTCTGAGAGATCAGATTAGAAATTAGTTTGTATTTTCTATTCCAGTTTTGATGGGATATAGCAATTATAATATGTATTTATAGTTGTATGCATGTGTAAGCACCCCTGTTTAAATTGTAATTTTTTTTTTTAATTTTATGTTTATTAAATTTTTCAATTTTACAAAGGATATTACACAGTTTGTAAACATAACACATCTTCTCAAGACAAGTTATAGCAAAATTTACTTACATACATTCTGTGAACAACCTAAGAAATCGTTAGTAGTAATTGCAGAGCCTGGTTAATAATACAGAGCAGTTCTTTTTCAAGAAATATAACCTTATAGAAATATGAGCCAAAAATCTATAATTCCCCATTTGCTAAGGTAGTCTACGGGGTCAGGAATCAAGGAACACACGCAATTGTTCAGGTTGATTAAAAACATATCGCATGTTCTGATGTATTATGATACATTGGCAAGGAAAACGCAAAATGAATTTATCACCTCGCGTTACTACTTTATCCCTCAATGTTAGAAATTCTTTCCTCCTTAATTGTGTATTGTAAGCTACATCTGGGAACACTCTAATTGGTTGACCATGAAAATTAGCATTTTGATCCCTAAAATACAATCTGAGGATAGCATCCCTCTGAGAAATATCTGCAAATGAAACAATTAGAGTAGATCGAGTATTTATCTGCAAATCAGAAGATTTTTCCAAAAGTTCTGATATATCTATATCTTCATTCTGTTCCACCTGCTCTTTTACTTGCGATTTTACGTTATCTTTCTGAGTTATCTACCTTATAAATGGGCCATGACCGGCCCGCAAATGCGCAGTAGAGCGCAGCTCTACTGCGCATGTGCGGGCAAGGACGTCGGTCTTAGCCAGCGTCAAAAAAAAACAAAAACATGGCGGCGGTGTCGGGGGGGCAGCGGTGGCGGCGGCGGCGGTGTCGGGGGGCGGCGGCGTCCGGTGGCGGTGGCGGCAAATGACGACGAGGAGCGGCGGCCAGTAGCGAGGGAGGGAGGAGAGAGAGGGAGGGAGGGACGAACTGAGGGAGGGAGGGACTGAGTGGGGGGAGGGAGGGACTGAGTGAGTGAGAGGGAGGGAGGGACTGAGTGAGTGAGAGGGAGGGAGGGACTGAGTGAGAGGGAGGGAGGGACTGAGTGGGAGGGAGGGAGTGGGAGGGAGGTAGGGGGTGGGGAAGAGTGAGAATGAGGGAGAGGTGAGAGACAGGGATGTGAGTAAGTGGAAGGGTTAGAAGTTGTGGAGCAGAGAAAAAGGGAGTGGAGGAGGGCTGAGGGAGATGGGATTGAGAGAGGGTGGGGAGTGACTGAGGGAAGGGGAGGGAGGTGAGAGTGAGGGGAAGGAGGCAGTGGGAGACAGAGAGTGAGTAAGACTGAGGGGTGGGAAGGGGGAATGAGGGAGAAAAAGTGTAGGAGGGTGCTGTGTTAGAAAATGGACCGAAAACAAAAATGTAATGTAGCCCGTTGTGACGGGCTTAACGGCTTGTATAATATATCCTAGATATTGTTGGGATTGTCAAATCTGTAAATTTTAAGATTTTTTAGATAACTTTTAAAAAGTTCTCGAGGTGAAAGTAAATGAGTTTTTGGAAAATTCAAGATTCTCAAATTTACCCTCCGAATCTGATTTTCAAGTTGTTCTAATTTATCAGTATGAATTTTTTCAGATTTAATTAAATTCAATTGTACTTTTTCTAATTCACCAGTTTTATTTCCCAAATTTTCTACTACTCCATCCAATTTTTCAATTTTAACTTGTAGCACTTTGTTATTACTCAAAGTTTCTTGAACTAAGGAAGTCAGATCATTAATAGATTTTTGCATGGTAAATAACATATTACCTATTCCTTCCAATGTAAAATTAGTAGGTGCAATTACTGCTACATTTAACATCAGTCCTTCTTTATTCCCTTCTACCCCTTCCTCCTTAGCAGACATTTCGGTACTAGGTTCCCTCTCTTGATCTTTTATAACCAAAAAGTCAGATTTCATCTGGGGGAAGTGTGTGTCCTTCACCCCTTTCTGATCAATCAAAGAAGAGACCAAGTTCGGGTTGGGTTCCTCGAAAATAAAATCTCCACCACCTTTTCCCGATGGTGGTTCCGGCGTTAATGGGGCATTAGGGCTTAAAGATGTCTCATATGCCAGGGAATTCAGTCCCTGCTCCTGGGCTAAAATTCCAGCGGCATCCTCTCCTGGTGTTAATTCGAAGGCTCTCACAAAAAGATCAGAGATACGTGGCTGATTTTCATTAAAGACTGGAGTAGAAGTCACTGTTTTCCCCTTCCTCTTGGTGTGTGGCATCACCAAGATAGGTTGGGGTCAACATATAAAGTAAAATAAACCAAGAACCTTTAGGTGTTGTGATCCTTTTGAATCATGTTCCCATTAATCCAGGTTCCGTTGATTGCCAAACTGTTTAATAAAATGCTCCTCGAACCCCGGTCGAATCCCGGCGAAGCCCGGCAAAGCCGCGCACGTCTTGGCAGCGCGCCGTTCAGACGCCGCTGTTGTAGGTGTCTGGCAGGCTCCGCCCTCCGACGTCAGAGCCCGGAAGGGAAGCAGGAATTGAGCTGGCAGAGTCTCCTCCGCTCAAGAAACAGTGAATAAAGATTATTACAGCAGGTAAGGTACCTCCAAACAGCGGACTGCTGCTACCCTTGACAAGAAAGTTCAGCAATCAAATTGTAATTTTTAATGAATCTAAGTGAACAAAAGCTGACAATCTCTACATGTTACAAAGTTAAAACATGTCATCTATCTGCAAATTTTAATACAAAATTACTATTTGTTTGCTAATTTTAACAGATTGAAAAAAAAAGTGAATGACATTTGCAAAAGTTTGGACAGTCAGTACTTTGTAGCGCCTCCTTTGGCAGAAATAGCAGCTTCCAAATGTTTCCTGTAGCCAAATAAGAATCTTTCTTTCCTTGCCTTTGAAATGTTTTTCCACTCTTCTTGTAGAACTCTAGCTCAAACATATTCTTAGATCTTGCATGCACTTCCCACAGATTTTCACTAATCAAGTATGGGGACTGTGATGGACATTCTAAAACTCTTCTTTCCTTTAAGTACTTTATGGTTGATTTTGAGGCATATTTCAGATCATTGTTTGGCTGAAATACCCAACCTCTTTTCAGCTTCAATTTCTTCACTGACTGTGGAACATTAGCTTTCTTCTGAAAACTTCCATACAACGTTTACTGTGGACCTGTGAACTACTACTCAAGTGTCAGCTAAACTTTTCAGCAGGTCATCTGTAGTGATCTTTGGGTTCTATTTTGAAAATCTAATCAGTTTTTCTCCTTAAAATGCAGAAAGCAGTTTACCAGCAGAGATTTTTCTTAATATTCCATATCTTTCCTTGACTTAAACATTTCTTAATGTTTCTTACAGATGAAACTGCCAGATGGAAGCATTTGGCGATGTTTTTATTATAGCCTTCCCATGCTAATGTCTCTCCTCTGGGTTTTCTTGGTTCTTTAATCAATGCCTGTTCTGTTAATAAGACATTTATATAGATTTTGATCACAGATAGTGGTCTTGATTTTTAAGCAGCCACTGAAGCCTGGTTAGCTTATTCTGATTTGGCTATTCATATTATGCCCTTAAGCATTGTTTTATGAATTTGATCCAAGACCAAAGAAAGGGGGGGGGGGGGGGGGAGAGGTGTGGTGGTTTTTTTTTGGGTTTTTTTTCCACATGTTTCAGGTCAGTCTATTACCTGTACACAAAGTACATGTTGAATGTTTGTTGGAAAAAATACATAAGAACCCATACTGGGTCAGACCAAGGGTCCATCAAGCCCAGCATCCTGTTTCCAACAGTGGACAATCCAAGTCACATACGGAAACCCACTGCCCCCCCCCCCCCCATACCCTTTGTCCTGCTGCTGCACTCCCCTCCTATCTCCCAAACTGCAGAGCCCACCCCCACTCTTCCGGGATCTGCCTTAGATTGGAGTAAATTAATGGCACTCGGGTCATTTCTGCTCCTTATTAATGCGAGCGAAGCTGGGGAGTTGGGGGGGGGGAGGTAGTTCTCTCTCAGTCTGCAGCAGTTTATTAATATCTCTGTATTGCCACTTTTGTTTTTGCAGTTCTGCTCTTCATTGCACTGGTGCTTTTATTTTGTTGCTGTTTTCTTGTCTCCTGCAGCAAGAAGAAAGAGGGAGACAAGACAGATATTAATAAACTGCTGCAGATGGAGAGAGAACCACCTCCCCCCCAGCTCCGCTCGCATTACTAAGGAGCAGAAATGACCCGAGTGCCGTTAATTTACTCCAATCTAAGGCAGATCCTTGGGCGTGGGGATGGGCTCTGCAGTTTGGGAGATAGGAGGGGAGTGTGAATATTTCTTTTCAGCACAGGTTTCCCGGATAACAGTTCAAGCCGAGGACTGCACCCTGCACAGGGCAGGTGCTGCCTGTAGCTCTCTTCTCCCTCTACCCTGCTCTATGCTTAGCAGAGGGGAGATGGTGGGGCAGGGTGAAAGGCTAGTTGGAGGGACTAAACTGGATGATTTGGCTCCTTTTAATTGCAGGGCAGGACGAAGGTCCCCCTTTTTTAACCCTTGCCCCCCCCCCCCCCAAAAATAACATGGGAGTGTTTCTCCAAATGCGAGTCGCTTGGTCACCTTGGCTGGTATGTAGTTTGTAGGCAAGGGGCAAATGCAAGTAATGTATGCCACAGGCTAGCATATATTAATCTCTTGCAGCTACTCTTGGCAAGAATGGTCCCTGTAGGCACCTCCTGCCTACATCTCTTCACATTCACAAGCTGGGTAGGGATAGCTCAGGAAGGGGCAGTTCTATAATGAGGCAGGATGGGGCAGAATTTTGAGGCAGCAAAAAAATACCCCTCTCAGAATGCCGCTGTGGCATCTGCCTCACATTGCCTACCCCTGCCGCAGCTGCCTCACACTCATACCTAGGAACTCTCCATATTTGGCCTGGAGACTTTGGAATTCTGAACTAATTGCTGGGTCTCCATGCCAACACCCAAAAACTCTGGGTGCCCTACTGCAGAAGGCCGGAAGAGAGAGGGCCTGGAGCAGTGCACGCTCGAATAACGAGGAGCATCAGCACCCGTGCCACTGGAAGAAAACACGAAGCTCGGTGCTGTGCAGCAAGAAAGACGAGCAGGAGCGTCACTGTCCTCTGTGAGAAACAAGCAACTGAAGACGCAGAAGGAGGAGCAACAGTGTTTGGCCGCGCACCAAAAATAAAACAAGGACAGAACAGGCTGACGCTACTGGAGGAGGAGGACATGGAGCGCATGTCCCATGGGCCTGGGGAAAGAGGAGGCTCCTGTGGCTAATGAGAATTGAGGTGAGAAGACAATGAGTGCATGTGTGTATGGAAGAGGGAGAGAAGTGAATGGAGTTAGGTGTATGTGGAAAAGGGAGAGAGGAGGGGCAGGGGGGGGCCCTCTTATTCTTGCTTCAGGCGGCAGATTGCCTTGAGCTGCCCCTGATTTGAGGATAGTAGTAGTTTAAGCATTGTAATATCTGACTAACTACTGTAACCTATTTTGTCTGGGTCTACTTGAGAAATATTTAGTTCACCTTCAGTTTATCCAAAATACTGCTACTAAATTGGGGGCCTGAAAATGTCTGAGTGAGGCCACCAATGAAGGAATTAGTTTTCTTTATTTTTATGCAGCCATGCTGGAAATTGTATCTGTGCATTGAGCAGGATCAGTCAAGTCATTTTTGTTTTAAAAATTGAGCCATTTGATTTTGCATTTGCTATTTTTCGTCCAATAGCCATTAAATCAAAGACCACCAGCAGCTTCTCTAAGTTCCCCATTTGCAGCCTCCTCATGCCTGTCATAAACTCACTTGACAGCTATATGCTGTGTCTTGGGTGTGACTACATTGTCTTGGGATGTTCCACATGTGGGAAGATAACTCCTAGAGGCTATCTAATCTAGTTGGATCTCATGGAAAAGTTCTTTGGCTTAGATAAGTCCAAGCCATCGACATCAAAAGGCCCAGGAGTTGCACTGGATGCTGGTGCTGCATCAGTGTTAAAAAAATAAATAAATAAAAAATATAGAATTTTATCAGCATTGATCACTGATAGAAGTGAGGGGGACAGAGCATCCTCAAGTTCCTCCCACCTGAAAAAAGTGAGAGATTCTACTTTGAAACCAGCACCAAAGGACACCAGTGAAGTGTATCGAGCCAAGGCAAAGAAATCCCATCATTGGTCCCAGTGAAAATAGTGATGAGATCAATGAGGTATTGTCAGTAGCCATACATCCTTACAAGATTCCCGGCATAAGAAGCCACTCACCTTAGAGAGAATCGGAAATGTGACCTCCTCCAAGGGCCCAAATCACAGCCTCTGTTACACCTCAAGTGACTGAAGAAGATGTGACTTCTCCTCCTGCCTCCCATAATATATTGGCATCACCATGTTTTGAGGAGGAGCTGAACAGGGAAGATCCAGGAAATGGAGTGTCAACATTCTCTATTTCCTGCATCGGTATCAATATTGATGCAGATTGACAACCAATCCTGGAAGTGCACTGGCAGAAATGCTATCAATGCCGATAACGTGGATGGATATCAGTATGAATGGCACCCGTATCATTTTCTGTCTTCATTGGGAGAAGCTTCCCATGATGCACAAGGATGTATCAGTCCTATAGTCACTGCTACTGCTACTGCCAGCTCATGTCCTTTCACCAGTGTTGGCAGAAAAGACGTGTACCCTCAGGCCACATCAGTAATACAGTCTTTGGATTCTGAGTCTGAGCATTCCTAGGTGTATGATTATGGATCTGAGGATTTGAACAGGAAGAGTCCACAGGTCTCCCCTCCAACCCCTCTCCTTAACAGGAAAGCAAGAGGTCTCTACCTAAGGACATCTCTTCAGATTTTGTAAGTGAAATGTCTAAGGACATTACATTTAATGTGGAGAAGGTGACAGATCCCAGAGTTCAAATGTTGGATATTCTTCAATTTCTCAATTCCCCTAAGGAAATTGTAGTAGTGCCTGTCTACTATATCCATAAGGAAGCACATATGAGAATGTGGAAGACGCACCCTCTCCCCTCACCCCCAGTCTGTGAAACCAGTTAACAAAAAGGCAGATGTGATGTATCTAAAAAGTTCCTAGATTGAACAGACAATGACTTCTGCTCCAATTTATGGTGGTCACATCAGCTCTTAAGAAAGCTAAGTGGTCCAAGACACATTCCTTAGTGTCCCTGGGAAAGAGGTTTATATTCTTGACACTCTTGGGAGAAAATGCATAAATCCCACATAGCATCCTATCAGATCTTTGAGTCAGTATTTGCGAAACATTCTGAAGAAAGTTAGGACCCTCTTGTATGATCTTCCTCAAAAGCCATCTGATGACCTAAGAGCACTAGTGGACAAGGTTCAAGAGCTTGGAAAACACTTGGTACATTCAAGCTATGATGATTTCAAAACTGCATTAAGAGCCTCTGTCTTCAGAATTGGTACTCATAGTCTGTCATGGCTGCGAGCTTCGGACCTGAGAACAGATATGCAAAACAGGCTTGCTGACACGTCCTATGAGAGACGGTCTCTTTGAAGATAAGATCAAGGAAGTCGTGGATCAAATAAGACCATGTGTCCATGCTTCAGACACTCTATAATCACTTCTGACGTGCCATCCATGTCAAACACATCTTTCTCCAAAGATGCATTATTTTCTGCCCTCCTTGTTTCTGTTAACAGGCTTCACTCTTGCCCCAGAAACCACAGACTGCTCCTCAACCAAAACCCATGATAGGGCTTTGACTGGATCCAGGAGGAGACAGCTTGTATCCCAGTGTCCATTCCGGAGAAACTCCCTATCGGGGAAGGCCAAGTTTTTATGAAAATAGTTATCTTAATGTAGCTGCAGACAGCTGGGTGTTCTCCATCATTTGCAATGGATATAGACTTCATCTACTGGAAAATCCACCAAGAGTCTATCATTATGCCTGTCTACATCAGGATCTACTTCCAAAGGAGCTCTTCTGCCTCTGAGACCAAAGCAGTCAAATCCTTCCTTCCCACCAGGGAAAAAGGACGGGGATTTTACTCCTTGCAAGTTTTTTCTGATTCCAAAAAAAAATGGAAGAACTGTCCCAGAACTAATAGTCTTGAACAAGTATTTTAATTTAAAAAAAAAAAAAAAAAGTTCAAATGATTTCCCTGGGTACCTTACTTCCCTTTCATCAAAAAGGAGACTGAATAAGCTCCCTATGTTTTAAGGATGTTATACCACATTCGATGCATCACGAGTCATAGGAAATAGGGGAAGCATTACTTTCCAGTACCCATATCCTGCCCTTCAACCTAGTGTCCTCACCACAAGTACCCACAAAATGTCTAGCAGTCATGGTAGTGCATTTTTGCCTACAGAGGGTGCATGTTTTTCAGCATCTGGACAATTGTCTGGTCAAGATTACTTCTCAGAGGCAAACAAATAATGCACAAAATTAAGTAATGTAGTTGCTAAGGTTTGTCATAAATTTATCCCAAATTCCATCCGAGTCTGTTGCCTTTACTGGAATTCATAGGACCTCTGTTAGACATAACTCTGGCAAAGGCCTTTCTCTCACAAGAAAGGGTCATCATTCTGATGTCCTCTGTGGAAATGTCAGTAAATAGCTTAAATTGTTTTGAGGATGTTGGGCCTAATGGCATCAACAGTACATGTAACAGCCTTGACATGTCTGCATGAGACAAACCCAATGGACCCTAAGAGCATAGAGGCCACTCAAAAGATCTTTGCAATAGCAGCTAAGTCACCTAACAGCTCAAGGACTCACTTCCCTGGTGACTGATCAATCAAATCTCACTAAAGGAATTCCCTTCCAAATTCCTCTCATACAAATTGTCCTCACCTCTGATGCATCCAACCTCGAATGGCGAGGTCTTGTAGACGGCCTCTACACCAAAGACCTTTGATCTGTTCAGGAAAAACATTGGATACATTTTCGGGAGCTAAGGGCAATTCTGAGTGCACTATAGGCTTTCAGAGATTGATTAAACAGTCATCCTAGTCAAGCAACCAACTAAGTAGTTGTGTGCTACCTAAACAAGCAGAGAGGAAAAGGATTGTAACGCCTGTGTTAGAATGTGAAACCAGGCCATCTTGCAAGGAGTGATCCTGAGCCACATACTTGCCAAGCAAGGAGAATATCCAAGGAGACATACAATAGATGCCTGGAACCACATGAGAAGCCTTGGACAGAAGTAGAAAACAAGATATTCCATGAGTGGGAAACATCTGACATGGATCACTTTGCATGTCCTCTGAGCAAAACAACCCTTGTCTCAAACAATACTGCGAGTCCAAGGACAAACTTGCCTTTGCCTTTTCCCTCTAAATTGGGGGGTGGTTTTTCTGTGTGCATATCCTCCAATTCCTCTAGTACCAACTTAGATTGTAAGCCCTCTGGGAAAGGTAAATACCTACAGTACCTGAATATGAACATAAGAAATTGCCATGCTGGGTCAGACCAAGGGTCCATCAAGCCCAGCATCCTGTTTCCAACAGAGGCCAAACCAGGCCACAAGAACCTGGCAATTACCCAAACACTAAGAAGATCCCATGCTACTGATGCAATTAATAGCAGTGGCTATTCCCTAAGTAAACTTGATTAATAGCTGTTAATGGACTTCTCCTCCAAGAACTTATCGAAACCTTTTTTGAACCCAGCTACACTAACTGCACTAACCACCTCCTCTGGCAACAAATTCCAGAGCTTTATTGTGCGTTGAGTGAAAGAATTTTCTCTGACTAGTCTTAAATGTGCTATTTGCTAACTTCATGGAATGCCCCCTAGTCCTTCTGTTATTCGAAAGTGTAAATAACTGAGTCACATCTACTCGTTCAAGACCTCTCGTGATCTTAAAGACCTCTATCATATCCCCCCTCAGCCGTCTCTTCTCCAAGCTGAACAGCCCTAACCTCTTCAGCCTTTCCTCATAGGGGAGCTGTTCCATCCCCTTTATCATTTTGGTTGCCCTTCTCTGTACCGTCTCCATTGCAACTATATCTTTTTTGAGATGCGGCGACCAGAATTGTACACAGTATTCAAGGTGCGATCTCACCATGGAGCGATATGGAGGCATTATGATATTTTCCGTTCTTTAAACCATTCCCTTCCTAACAATTCCTAACATTGTTTGCTTTTTTGACTGCTGCAGCACACTGAGCCGACGATTTTAAAGTATTATCCACTATGATGCCTAGATCTTTTTCCTGGGTGGTAGCTCCTAATATGAAACCTAACATCGTGTAACTACAGCAAGGGTTATTTTTCCCTATATGCAACACCTTGCACTTGTCCACATTAAATTTCATCTGCCATGTGGATGCCCAATCTTCCAGTCTTGCAAGGTCCTCCTCCTGTAATGTATCACAGTCTGCTTGTGATTTAACTACTCTGAATAATTTTGTATCATCCGCAAATTTGATAACCTCACTCCTCGTATTCCTTTCCAGATCATTTATATATATATATATATATATATATATATAAATGTTTTATGTACAATATGTTTTATATGTTTTATGTACAATGTTTTATATTGTACATAAAACAATATATGTTTTATGTACAATATATGTTTTATATATATATATATATATATAATATGTTTTATGTACAACGCAATTGCGGATTCTTGTTCTATGTACACTGACGTGATATCTCTGAGCGGCGGTATATAAAAACCAATAAATAAAATAAATAAATTATATATATGTGTATATGTATATATATTGAAAAGAACTGGTCCAAGTACAGATCCCTGAGGCACTCTATTGTTTACCCTTTTCCATTGAGAAAATTGACCATTTAATCCTACTCTCTGTTTCCTGTCTTTTAACCAGTTTGTAATCCACGAAAGGACATCGCCTCCTATCCCATTACTTTTTAGTTTTCATAGAAGCCTCTCATGAGGGACTTTGTCAATTGCGTTCTGAAAATCCAAATAACACTACATCTACCAGTTCACCTTTATCCACATGTTTATTAACCCCTTCAAAAAAATGAAGCAGATTTGTTAGGCAAGACTTCCCTTGGGTAAATCCATGTTGACTATGTTCCATTAAATCATGTCTTTCTGTATGCTCTACGATTTTAATCTTTCCACTATTTTTCCCGGCACTGAAGTCAGGCTCACTGGTCTAGTTACCCGGATCGCCTCTGGAGCCTTTTTAAAATATTGGGGTTACATTGGCCACCCTCCAGTCTTCAGGTACAATGGATGATTTTTAATGGTAAGAAAATAAGATTTTAATGGTAAGAACATAAGAAAATGCCATACTGGGTCAGACCAAGGGTCCATCAAGCCCAGCATCCTGTTTCCAACAGTGGCCAATCCAGGCCATAAGAACCTGGCAAGTACCCAAAAACTAAGTCTATTCCATGTTACCATTGCTAATGTCAGTGGCTATTCTCTAAGTGAACTTAATAGCAGGTAATGGACTTCTCCTCCAAGAACTTATCCAATCCTTTTTTAAACACAGCTATAGTAACTGCACTGACCACATCCTCTGGTAACAAATTCCAGAGTTTAATTGTGCGTTGAGTAAAAAAGAACTTTCTCCGATTAGTTTTAAATGTGCCCCCTAGTCTTTCTACTATCCAAAAGAGTAAATAACAGATTCACATCTACCCGTTCTAGACCTCTCATGATTTTAAACACCTCTATCATATCCCCCCTCAGTCATCTCTTCTCCAAGCTGAAAAGTCCTAACCTCTTTAGTCTTTCTCGTAGGGAAGTTGTTCCATTCCCCTTATCATTTTACTAATTTTACAAATTTTAACTAATAGATCAGAAATTTCATTTTTGAGTTCCTTCAGTACCCTAGGATGAATACTATCCGGTCCAGGTGATTTGCTACTCTTTAGTTCGTCAATCTGGCCTACTCACAGTGATTTCATTCAGTTCGTCTGACTCATCACCGCTGAAAACCATCTCCGGAACTGCTATTTCCCCAACATCCTCATTAGTAAACACGTAAGCAAAGAATTAATTTGTTTTATCCTATTTTCTTCGGATGGATCCTTCTTCCAATTTTTGAAGGATTTTTTTTTGGCTAAAATAGCCTCTTTCACCTCACTTTTTAACCATGACGGTAATCGTTTTGCCTTCCTTCCACCTTTCTTAATGCACGGAATACATATGGACTGCACCTCTAGGATTGTATTTTTAAACAACGTCCAAGCCTGTTGAACACTTTTAACCTTTGCAGCTGCACCTTTGTTTTTTTCTATTTTCCTCATTTTATCAAAGTTTCCTTTTTGAAAGTTTAGTGTTACAGCTACAGATTTACTTATTGTCCCCCTTCCAGTTATTAGTTTAAATTTGATCATGTTATGATCACTGTTCCCAAGTGGCCCCACCACAGTTACCTCCGCTTTGAAGTACTGAAAAAAGTGCGAAAAGCAGAATCTAAAAAAAATCTAGTGACAAATTTTCTTGAAACTCAGAAGATATGGTTGACTAATGATTCTCATAGCCACCTATTGGCTGAGACAGGTTTGTTTCCCCCTTCTTTAGAACTTGTCCATCAGGGATCCAACTCAGCTGAGGAATTCTCCCACACTCATCGCACTGAATCAGGTCCCTAATCCTTATATCCTGAATGTTCTTTATTCCCTGAATCTTCTGGATGAAGTGTCCCTGGTGTTTCTGGTTTCTAGAAAAGACTACACTAAAAAGACATGGTTCTTTCCTTCCGTTGTGAGGGAAAGGTCCTAGATCCTTTCTTGTTCCACTCAGAAAACTACATGAATGCCTTCTACATCTGAGTTTGGTCCTATATTAATTCTGTTAGGCTTCACCTCATGTACATGGTACTTATCACCACTATGTATAAGCCTATCTCTGTACAGCCTTTAGTTGTCAAATTTCATGCAAGGCTTGCTTTTATTAAAACATCCCATAAAACCTCTAAGCTTGTCTTGGGTCCTCAGCATGGTACTATCACAGTTAATAAAAGCTCCCTTTGAGCCATTAGATTCCTGTGAGTTGATATGCCTAACCTGGAAGGCCATATTTTTGGTGACTGTTATTTTGGCAGGCAGAATCAGTAAGCTAGCTCCAGGTCCTAATGACTTGCCTCTTTATATAAAGGTTTTCTTCATAATAAAGTGAGTCTGTGCTCGCATCTCACATTCCTTCCTGAGACAGTGTCAGATTTCCACCTTAACGAGTCAATCATCCTTCCATTATTTTTTCCTAAGCCACATGTCCACAAAGGTGAAACATGCCTTACATAGTTTGGACTGAATGAGAACGTTAGCCTTTTATCTGGAACAGACTGAAGCCCATAGAAAGTCTACCCAGCTTTTTATTGCTTTTGACCCAAATAGACCTGGGATTGCTATAGCCAAACACAAATTTCATCTTTCTGTTATACCCAGGTAGGCTTGACTCTAGAAGGACATGTCAAGGCTTATGGTGTTAGAGCCATGGCAGCCTCACTGTCCCATCTAAGATTATCCTCCATGAAAGAGGTCTGCAAAGATGTTACATGAAGTTTAATGCACACATTCATATCTTATTTAGAAGGGACTCCTGACTTGAGAGTAGGGTTGGTCAATCTGTCCTGAAAGGTTAGAGGTTTAAAATCCATCTTCATCCCCTCAAAGCCCATTTTTTTACTTTCCACGTTGCCTTCTAAAAAAAAAAAAATAATAATAAAAATTTCTTGAAAATGGCCTGTTACCAGAAAAAACATTGTTGTACCTGTTCGTACTCTTCATGTTATAGTTTCCCCTTTTTTTATTAAACATGCGAGGATTGCATACCTTAGCAATTGTTTTATGAGGATAGCAGTATGTAAGTCCTTACAAAACCCACCTGCCTCCCCTAGGAATTGTTTTCTTTTATTTAGCTTAATTAAAGAGCTGAGAGGGTCACTGCATGATGCAGGACAATCATGCACATGCTCAGTAGAGTTTCTGAAAGCTTTAGAAGCTGTGAAGTCGAGGCTTCTGACTAGAGATTTGTTTGACTACCCCCACCTGTGAGGACTTACTTCCTGCATGCCCTCAGAAACATCTGTTATATGTATAAAATAATAAATGGAGTGGGATGAGTAAACATTAATCAGTTGTTTACTCTTTCAAAGAGTACAAAGACTAGAGTACACAAAGTTACTAGGTGGTAAATTTTAAAACTAATAAGATAACATATATTTTTTTTAATCAACGAATAATTAAACTCTGGAATTTGTTGCCAGAGGATGTGGTAAAAGCTGTTAGTTTAGGTGTGTTTAAAAAAGGTTTGAACAGTTTCCTGGAGGAAAAGTCCATAAACCATTATTAAGGTGATGTTGCAGAAATCCACTGCTTATCTCTGTGATAAGCAGCATGGAATCTATCTACACCTTGGGATCCTGCCAAATACTTGTGACCTGGATTGGTCACTGGGAAACAGAATACTGAGCTTGATAGACTTTTGGTCTGATCCAGTATGGCAAGTGTTATGTTCTTAGGTTACAAATAGCTAGTTACTTATCATTGAAAAAGTCACAGTACCTGAAGACTGGAGTGTGGCCAATGTTTCACCCGTTTTTATAAAGGACTCCCAGGATCTGGGAAACTATAGGACCAGCAAGCCTATCCGTACCAGTCAAAATGGTAGAAATCCTTCTTAAAAACAAATTGCTGGTCATATGGTTGCACTTGGCCTGATGGAAGTGCCAGCATGAATTTAGTGAAGTCTTGCCTTACCAATTTCCTATATTTTATTGAAGGTGTTAATATGTAGATGAAGATGAACCGGTTGATTATAGTGTATCTGGATTTTCAGAAAGCATTTTAAGTTTCTCATACGATTCTTCATGAAATTCAAAAGTCATGGGATAGGAGTTGATGCTTTCTTGTGGCTTGGTAACTGGTTAAGAGAAAGAAAACAGAATAAGACTAAATTATCAGTTTTTTCGTGGAGCAAGGTAAATAATGGATTGCTCCAGGGATCTGTACTGGACTGATGCTGTTTAACATATTCTTAAATGATCTGGCAAAGGGAGCAACGAGCGAGATGATCAAATTTGCAGATGACAAAAAAATTATTCCAAATAGTTTAAACATAAGTGGATTGTGGGGAACTGCAGAAGGACCTTGTGAAACTGGGGAAATTGGCATCTAAGTGACAGATAATGTGGACAAGTGTAAAGTGATGCACATAGGGGGAAAACTCCTAACTATAGGGATATAATGCTGGGTTCTGTATTAGGAGTCACTACCTTGTGAAAGATCTTGGAATCATTGTGGACAAATGTTGGCATCTTCAGCTCAGTGTGCAGTGGCGGTCAAAATAAAAACCCAGAATGTTAGCAATGATTCAGGATGGAATGAAGAATATCATAATATATCTGTATCAATCCATGTGTGACTACAACTTGAGTATTGTATGCAGTTCTGGTCTCCCCATCTCAAAAAGATAGAAAGGAACTAGAAAAGCTAGAGAGAGGCAACAAAAATAATAAAGGGGATGGAATGGCTTCCCTGTGAAGAAAGGCTAAACAGCTTGTAGAAGAGGCAACTGAGAGAGGATTTGATAGAGATTTATAAAATTATGAATAGGGTGGAACAGGTAAATATGGAATGGTTATTTACCCTTTCCAATAGAACTAACATTAGCAGATATTCCTTGAGGCTAACAGCTGATTTAAAACAAATCACAGAAAGTATTTTTTTCACTGAATGCACAATTTGTTGCCAGTGGTTGTGGTCAAAGCCTCTAGCATAACTATGTTTGAGTCTAAGTAGTTTGATAAGTTTTGAAGAAAGTGGTGGAACAGCAGTTAGAATTTCTGTTCAATAACATGGTTTTGGACTCAGTTTAGGAAAACATTTAATATGGAAACTTTGCTGATGTCTTTATTGGATGATTTATATTGCACGAGCGACTGTGAACAGAGCAGCTATTGTATTCTTCAAGCTCTCTGCTGCATTTAATATGGTCAGTCATCAGTTACTTGTAGATCGTCTAGTGGCTGGGGATTTTTTTTTTTTTTTTTTCATTTTTGCAGGACCGTTGGCAGTAAATATTCAGGACCAACATAAAATATGCCATACTGGGTCAGAACAAGAGTCCATCAAGCCCAGCATCCTGTCTCCAACAGCGACCAATCCAAGTCACAAGTACCTGGCAAGTACCCAAACATTAAATAGATCCCATGCTACTAATGTCGGCAACAAGCAATGGCTATTCCCTATTGATTAATAGAAGTTTAGGGACTTCTCCAGGAACTTATCCAACCATTTTTAAACTCGTCTACACTAACTGCCTTAACCACATCCTCTGGCAATGAATTCCAGAGCTTAATTGTGCGTTGAGTGAAAGTATTTTATCAGATTTGTTTTAAATGTTACTTGCTAACATCATAATGGCCTTTTCTCATAGGGGAGCCATTCCATGTCCTTTATCATTTTAGTCGCCCTTCATTGTATTTTCTCCAGTGCAACTATCTCTTTTTTTGAGATACAGTGACCAGAATTGCACATGGTGTTCAAGGTGCAATCTAACCATGGAGTGATAGAGGCATTATGACATCGTCCATTTTATTTGCCATTCCCTTCCTAATAACTCCTAATATTGTTTGCTTTTTTGACTGCCACAGAACACTGAACAAACGATTTCAATGTAATATAAACTATGACGCCCAGATCTTTTTCCTGGGTGGTAACTTCTAATATGGAACTTAACATTGTATAATTAAAGCATAGGTTCTTTTTCTCTATATGCATCACATTGCACTTGTCTACATTATATTTCATCTGCCATATGGGCACCCAATCTTCCAGTCTCGCAGGGTCATCTTGTAAGTAATCACAATACGCTTTTGACTTAACTAGTCTGAATAATTTTGGGTCATCTGCAAATTTGATCACCTCACTAATCATACCCATTTCCAAATCATTTATAAATATATTAAAATGCACTAGTCCAAGTATAAATCCCTGAGCCACGCCACTGTATACCTTTTTCCCCTGTGAAAACTGACCATTTAATCATCCTGTTTCCTGTCTTTTAACGAGTTTGCAGTCCATAAAAGGATGTCTCCTGCTTTCCCTTGACTTTTTAGTTTTCTTAGCAGCCTCTCATGAGGGACTTTGTCAAATGCCTTGTGAATATCCAGATACACCACATCTATTGATTTGCCTTTATCCACATGTTTGTTCACCCCTTCAAAAATAGCAGATTTGTGAGGTAAGACTTCCCTTGTGTAAATCCATGCTGGCTTTGTCCCATTAAATCATGTCTGTCTGTGTTCTGTGATTTTATTCCTTAATAGTTTCCATGATTTTTCCCTGCACTGAAGTCAGGCTCACCAGTCTATAGTTTCCTGGATCATCTCTGGAGCCTTTTTTATATATCAGGGTTTCATTGGCGACCTTCCAATCTTCCAGTACAACAGATGATTTTAAAGATTACAAATTACTTGTAATAGGTCTAAAATTTCATTTTTGAGTTCTTTCAGAACCCCGGGGTGAATACCATCCAGTCCAGGTGATTTGCTGCTCTCCATTTTGTCAGTCTGGCCTACTACATCTTCCAGGTTCACATGTTTTGGGTTAGTTCCTGCGAATTGTCACCCTTGAAAACTGTCTCCAGTATCTCCCCAACATCTTCCTCTGTAAACAGTGAAGCAAAGAATTCATTTAGTGTGTCCATGATGGCCTTATCTTCCCTAAGTGCCCCTTTAACCCCTTGATCATCTAACAGTCCAACTCCCTTGCAGGCTTCCTGCTTCGGATATATTTTAAAAAGTTTTTATTATGAGTTTTTGCAATTATGGACAACTTCTTTCAAATTCTCTTTTAGCTTGTCTTATCAATGTTTTACATTTAACATGCCAGTGCTTATTATGCTTTTTCCTGTTTTCTTCAGATGGATCCTTCCAAAGTTTGAAGGACTTTTTTTTTACTAAAATAGCCTATTTCACCTTAGCTTTTAACCATACCAGCAATCATTTGGTCTTCCTTCCACCTTTCGTAATGCGTGGAATACTTCTGGACTGCGTGTTTTTTGTTTTGTTTTGTTTTTTTTATGTCCTTGCCTGTTGTACACTTAACCTTTGTAGCTGCACCTTTCAGTTTTTTCTAACTATTTTTCTCATTTTATCAGTTTACCTTGTGAAAGTATAGTGCTAGAGTCATGGATTTACTTATTGTCTCCCTTCCAGTCATTAATTCAAATTTGATCAGGTTATGATCACTATTGCTAAGTGGCCCCATCATCATTACCTCTCTCACCAAATCCTCCACTCCACTAAAAATTAGATCTAAAATAGCTCCCTCTGTTGTTGGCTCCTGAACCAATTGCTCCATAAAGCTTGTCATTTATTCCATTCAAGATGTTACATTTATCCAGTCAGTATTGGGGTAATTGAAATCTGCCATTATTACTCCACTACCAATTTGATTAGCATCTCTAATTCTCTTAGCATTTCATCATCCGTCTCCTCATTTTGGCCAGATGGACAGTAGTATCCTCCTATCACTATAGTCTTCCCCAACACACATTGGATTTCTACCCATAAATTTTCTATTGTGCATTTAGTCTCTTGCAGGATCCTTATCCTGTTGGACTCTATGACATCCCGGACATAAAGCCACCCCCCAGCCCCACCCCAGAGGAGTTGCTCCTAGTCATTGCGATATAATTTGTACTCTAGTATGGCACTATCCCATTGGTTCTCATCCTTTCACCATGTCTCTGAGATGCCAAATAAGTCACTCTCCCATTTTACTGCTTACACTTCTGGCATTGGCATATAGGCATTTCAAAGTGTGTTTTTTGTTTGTATTAACAGACTGCTTTTCAGTTGACAGGGATAATTTGGAATCTTTTAGCTCAGGTGATTCTTTACTTATAGGCATATGGACCAAGCTGTTTCAGATCCCTGGAGTTTTCAGTGTGTGGTGCTACAGGGATCAATCTTGTCTCCCCATCTTTTTAACATCTACATTGCCCCCCTATGCAAGTTCATGAGTTGACCAGAATTGAAGTTCCATTGTTATGGGACGATGGCCAGATCTTTCCCCAAGCAGATACCAATATGATACTGCCTTTGTAGAGATCATTTATGAGACCTTTTCTGGAGTCTTGTATCCAGTTCTGGAAGCTATATCTCCAAAATGATATTGAGATAGTAGAGGCAGTCTAGAGAAGGCAACCAATAATTGGAGAGTCTGCATCATAAGCTCTATGTAATGAGATATAAAGGAATTATTAGGAAGGGAATGGTTAATAAAACAGAAAATGTCATAATGCCTCTATTTCACTCCATGGTGAAGACCACACCTTGAATTCTGTGTACAATTCTGGTTGTCACATCTAAAAAAAAGATATAGTTGCGATGGACAAGGTACAGAGAAGGGCAACCAAAATGATAAAGGGGATGGAACAGCTCCCTATGAGGAAAGGCTGAAGAGGTTAGGGCTGTTCAGCTTGGAGAAGAGACAGTTGAGGGGGATATGATAGTTTTTAAAATCATGAGAGGTCTTGAATGAGTAGATGGGAATCGGTTATTTACACTTTTGAATAATAGAAGGACTAGGGAGCATTCCATGAAGTTAGCAAGTAGCACATTTAAGACTAATTGGAGAAAATTCTTTCACTCAACGCATAATAAAGCTCTGGAATTTGTTGCCAGAGGATGTGGTTAGTGCAGTTAGTGTAGCTGGGTTCAAAAACGGTTTGGATAAGTTCTTGGAGAAGTCCATTATCTGCTATTAATCAAGTTTACTTAGGGAATAGCCACTGCTATTAATTGCATCAGTAGCATGGGATCTTCTTAGTGTTAGGGTAAATTGCCAGGTTCTTGTGGCCTTGTTTGGCCTCTGTTGGAAACAGGATGCTGGGCTTGATGGACCCTTGGTCTGACCCAGCATGGCAATTTCTTATGTTTTTAGTACTGATGGGATGGAAGATCTGTTCATGATTAATCAGAGCTTACAAGTAGTAGTGACAGGAGCTGGCGCATAAGATTGAAACGGAACACTAGTAAGTCTGAAGTATTATTAAGTAAAATTGGCCTTCTTGCAAATTTTCATATTAACTTGAACGGGTCACAGATTCCACTTCAGTCCAAAATCTAGGAGTTTGATTAGACCAGGATTTAATATATGGTGAACAGATTTCTGCAGTTATTCAGTCCTTTCTTGATTGCATCCTTATTTATCTACTGCTAATTTGAGAACAATGGTCCAAGCTTTAGTCATCTCGTGGCTAGACTGTTGTAATTCTGTGTATGTTGGCTGCCTTTAGTCTGTTAGGAGACATCAGATGATAGAAAACATTGCTGCCAGGTTGGTTGAAGTTGAATGAGCGTATCTCTGTGATCTTAAAGCAGGGTTGCATTGGCTACCCATTGAGGCACGATGTTAAGTTTAAGCTTCTTTCAGAGGACAAACAGGATGGCAATCTTCACAAGTAGGTTACATCATCCGATGGTGTTCAGCCCAGAACTTGAATGTCAGTTTCTAAATCTATACTCAATGGGTATGCACAGCATGCCATTATGCCTACACATCCACATGGGGGCTACTTCAGTTTTTGCTTTTTTACAGAGCTGACCAGTTGCAGTTCCCCACTTTCTTGTTCATGGGGTTTTTTTTCTGGCTTATTTTAGGCTGGATTCATTTGTTCCATGAGCCTGCAGTCTATTTTGTATTCCTTCTAGTGGTGTAGATTTTTTGATTGTTTTCTAAGGTGTTTTTTTTTTTGTCCTTGCATCCAAATGGTGCACTGGCCTATTTCACTGAATGGTGAGCTCCTATTCATAGTGAGGAGGGAGAGGGAGAAGAGAAGCTTCCTTGAGGCACAAGAGCAGACAAGTGCTCCCCACTCTGGAGCTTTGCCTACGAGTTGAGCACCATCTGGGTCTACACCACTAGCGTATGAGTGGCTTTAACTCAGAAAACTTCTGGGGGTATGGCTACAGATCTGGAGATGTCTCTGAAAAAAGGAATAAACAGATCTCTTCGCCATCAGAGAGAAGGAAATCTCCAGAGGACTTCTTCTTTGCCAAATTTATCCAGAGAATGGCGGAGGCCATTCTTTTTCTTTTGTTGAAGGAGGATGAGACCAGAAAGATGTTGGATATCCTCCAGTTTGTGGAGCTTCCTAAGGAAATCACAGCAGTCCCAGTTCACAAGATCCTTCAAGAGGTGTAGATGAGGCTGTGGGAAATCCCTCTCTCTGGCTCCTGTTAAATAGGAAGGTGGAAGCGATTTATCTAGTCAAGAAGATTCCCAGATTTAAAAAGACAGCTAGTGCACCAATATTTGGTGATTGAATCCACTCTCAATAGAGCCAAGAGGACTAGAACCTATTCTTTGGTGCCCCTGGTGAAGGATTCCAGAACCTTGGATGCTTTGGGGAGCAAGGTGTTTCAGGGATGCCCACATAGCCTCCTACCAGCTCTTTATGGGCCCTTATATATGGTACTGCTGAAGCAAATGCTGGAGGGGGCCAAGCAGTTTCCGTTGAAGGAGTGCAGCGACCTTCAGTCACTAGTGGAGAAGGAAATTAAGTATGGTAAACTATAGTCCAGTTGACTTTTGATGTTTTCAAGACTGAATAGAGTATCTCTCTACCGGGGATTAATACTTGCAGACTTGCCTGGCTGTAGTCCATCAGCCTGAGGTCCAACTTGAAGACCTGAGAAATTATATCTGAATTTCTCTAATGTTCTGGTTTGGTAGTCTGATCCCACACCTCTCACTCTTTCTCTGTGGGAATCTTTCAATTATGTTTCTACCATTGAAGTCGAGCAGATCATTTCTAATATCGATGTTATGAGACCTTCCTGCAGCTCTCTCTCCCACTGTTACCAAACTGGTCAATCTTTCCCTTGAAGAAAGTTTGGTCCCTGACTCTCTTTAAAAAAAAAAAAAAAAAAAAACTGCAGTTAGTCCTCTTTTAAAGAAATACAATGTAGATAGCCCGTGTCCTAATAATGACTGACTTATTTCATCTCTGCCCTTTTAAGCTAAAGTTAAGAACATAAGAAATTGCCATGCTGGGTCAGACCAAGGGTCCATCAAGCCCAGCATCCTGTTTCCAACAGAGGCCAAAACCAGGCCACAAGAACCTGGCAATTACCCAAACACTAAGAAGAACCCATGCTACTGATGCAATTAATAGCAGTGGCTATTCCCTAAGTATAATTGATTAATAGCCATT